>NC_142928.1:104744521-104822021 GCF_046866305.1 Octopus bimaculoides
TCTATACCGTTGCTTGACAACTGGTGTTGGTGTGTTTATGGCTCTGTAATGTGGTGGCTTGGCAAAGAGACCGATTGAATAAGGACCAAGCTTAAAGAAAAAGAAAAAAAGTTCTGGTGTCAATTCATTTGATTAAAAACTCTTCAAGACAGTGCCCCAGTATGGCCACAGTTTAATGATTGAAACAAGTAAAAGATAAGGGAAATAAAATGGAGAGATATGTGGTATGAATTTAGACAACAAAGATGGAAAAAAGTATATGAATGCCCATCAGGACATCAAGGAGATGGAAACTCGGTACCAAGGACGTTAGGACACTGTGATGATGGCAGACTATTGCTGGTGTTTAAAATGAGATACTCCTGTTGCCCAACATTCATGGTGCACAAAGAAGCGTAAATTTATTCCTTGAATTTTCTGCCAAAAATCTTAACCAATGTGCACTTTCAATTTTGAATTTTTATTTGTACTTCGTTTTGTCTTGTGTTACGTTCTCTTTATTGATTCATACTATATGCCTTTTGTATGAATAAAATACTTACTCTATCAGGTTTAGTCAGAAAACTAGACGTGATAGAGAAAAACTGAAGTTATTTTTGAATTTAGCATGTAAAATCACTTAGGAATTCGTTGAAATATTCAAGGCACCAAACAAAAAATTTTTTTTGTTGCCCAGTGTAATCATTGTTGATATAAAACACAAGACCAGAAATCATATTGGTTTCAAATTTTGCCACAAGAGCAGCAAGTTTGGGGGAGGGGGTAAATTGATTACCTTGACTCCAGTGTTCAACTGGTACTTATTTCATCAACCCTGTGGTATTTGAACTCAGAACGTAAAGATGGATAAAATACTGCTAAGCATTTTGCTCAGTATGGTAACGATTCTGCCAACTCTCTGTCTTACAATCAGAAATCATATTAACTTCAGTGCTTGACTGGTTCTCATTTTAATGATTTCAAAAGGATAAAAAGCAAAGTGGCTTTGGTGGTATTTTGTCCAATGCTTGAATAATTTTGACAATTTGCAACTTCATCAATATTTTTTGTTTTGTTATATATGTATATTTTCTAAACAACTTGCAGATGCAAGTGCTACCAGTTGAAAGTTCTGCATACTGGATGTTAGCAAGCATATGAGGTCATCAGGAGAGAATGTGTGCCATTTCAGGGCCTTCCTCTTGACAGCATTATTGCACACCAGTCCCTCTCACTGAGATGATGCCCCTCTTGTTAGATCAAATGGTTACTAGGTTTCGCTTAATATTCTTTGAAACCTAGAAATAATGACTTTTGTTTTTGGCATAAGGCCATACATTTTGGAAGAATGTATAAAACCAATTATGTTAACCTTAGTACTAGACTGCTAGTTATTATGTGAACTTCAGCAGGATTTGTACACAGATCAACAAGGGATGAAAATAGATATGACAAGGTTAACTGCCCTGTCAATTTTCCCATACAATAAAATTTTAAGAAAGAAAATTTTGAAGGATATACACACACAAAATTTTTTAGTTAAACAATTCTGAATTCCCATTCAAATTTATTTATTTTTAAATTGAATTTCGGTTCAGTTTAAATCCCAATTTCAAATTACAAAAAAGTCAATGTGATCAGTTTTTTCGCAAACACACACACACACACACACACACACACATGCATGCACATCCATGCACACATACTATGTATTGCAATATGTATGTCTGCAAACTGAAAATGTCATTTCCTAGACATCAAACCTTACATTTTTTTTTTTGTCCTTAGGTCATTCTTTTATCTGGTATTAGAGCAGTTATATGAAACAGTTTCAAAAAAATAATCTGCAGACTAGTTTCAATTCCACTGTTAAAATGTCTTCAGTTGTTCTGAAAATATCTTTAGGCAAATATAGGAATGCCATAGTACCACATTCCATTTCTTCCTTCACTTCAGATATAATTTATAACTTATCAAAGCCTTTGGTTTCACTTCTTAAAGTTATCAAGACTATTCAAACAGAAGCCATCTAGAAATAGGTCTTTTTGATTTTCTTGACCTAATACTATCTTAGAACTTAATTTTTTTTGCAGACAGTAGAAGTGGAACAGTGCCCATGAACTGGCATGATTTTCCAGGCAGTATTTATAGATGTGGTTGAACATCTGTAGGTGAATATCTATAGGTACAACATGGACAGAAAAGAATCTAAAATTCTGGTGGAGGTGAAAGGATTGGATAATACGTATACCGTGAAGTCTGTGAAGTAAGGCCCACAAAAGGGTGATGAGCAGAGCCGTCTTAGCAGCACTGTAGGCCTCCACTCAGCAAACCAATGCATTGGACCCTATGGTATTTACTTATTGACAGCAGGCTACAACATACATGGATCAGAATTGGGCCCCTAAATGTATGAAGCCCAGTGTGCCCATGCCTTAACACTCAACAATTTAATCTGACCATATATGGGCCAAATATTCTACCTGTTTTAAGTTAAAACTGACCAGATCCAACCTCTCACACTTACCTACAATGTCATTCTAAAAATATACAAACATACCATTGAAATATTGTAACTACAAGATAATAATTCAAAACAATGTAAATAAAGAAGCAATACATTTGACAAAGAAATCTGAATGCTAAAGGATTAAAATGGTACTGGTGATGAGAGAGGGAAGTTTGAGTTGGCTGAATAGAGAAAGAAGAATGCAGTTAAGTAGTTCAGAAAAGCAGAGTAATGAAGCTGTTACAGCAATGACAGTAAAGGCAAAGAGAAGAAACTGTACATGGGAGCAAATGGTTGCTGCATGATATTTAGTCTCAAGTTTGCTCAAACAAAACAGAACTATGATCGTTTAACATCCGCTTTCCATGCTGACATGGGTTGGACGGTTTAACTGAGGGCTGCACCAGGCTCCAATCTGATCTGGGCAAAGTTTCCACAGCTGGATGCCCTTCCTAATGCTAACCACTCCAAGAGTGTAGTGGGTGTTTTATATATATATATATATATATGTGTGTGTGTGTGTGTGTGTGTGTGTGTGTGTGTGTGTGTGTGTGTGTGTGTGTATACCGAAAGACAAAACGGAATGAGCAGATCAAAAAGAGACACATAGGACAGAGGCCCACTGATAAGGTAACAGGATGTGTGACGAAAGAACTTTGACAGACTTATATACTAAAAATAATATGAATAAAAACCAAAATGAAGATCGAATAAATAGTGCATGTGTTTAGCTGGCAGCCCCCACCCCAAATGACTATCTCTATATATATTGGAATATTATATGGGAGCCTTTAATTAAGAAAGAACATTAAACCTATACCCAAAAATAAAGGAAAGAAAAAAAGGAAAAGTTATGTCTAAGGTTCATAGCTTCTACCACATAATTACCTTTAAGGACATAAAGGAGAAAATATAAGCATTATACATCAAGTTTTAAGTGTAGTAATTTAGCTAGAGGGTATGAGCTCAATCCCTGGGTCAGTCAAGTGATATATAATTTGGTTGGAGTATAACAGACTAAATGCATCACAAATAGAAGAATATAACTAATAAGAACATCCCTTGTGTGGACAACAGAGTGAGAACAATCTATTTCTATAGATTAATAAAGGGTTTAGTCACTACTTTTGAGAACATTTACTGCATATGACAAGCAAATAAAGAAAGCCAGAGGGCACAGTGGCTGAAATGCTGTGAGTGTAATGATCAAAATGAGAACACAAGTCAGAATATACCAGTGTGTAATAATGATAAATTCCTAATCTCAAAAGTCCAAACAAAAGTTTTCCAGTTAACTGAATGGCCTTCTTTTATATTCAGTTTAGAAGATAGAATATTAGTGTGTGTAGGAACAGCAGTAGCACTATCCCCATGGACGTAAGCAGTACTCTAGTGTGGAAACCACTTGAGATTTGTAGAGTGTTAGTGTCTAATTAGAGCTCAAGTATTTCCTGATTCTAAAGAAGAATATCCAAGACATTGTTATGCAGGTTTGCTGATGTTGTGTGTGTGGATACAACTATGGAATGAAGAAATAAAATTTTAATTTCAAATTCACGCAAGTCAATGTAAGAGCAGTGGATATTAATCAAGTGACTAACCTTGGCTTATGACTCAAAAATCTTTCAGTTTGTTAAACATTCTATGCTGAGAGCATAGTAGAAACAGATCGAGTATGTTATATTGTTGTTAATTAATT
Source organism: Octopus bimaculoides (assembly GCF_046866305.1). Taxonomy (NCBI): domain Eukaryota; kingdom Metazoa; phylum Mollusca; class Cephalopoda; order Octopoda; family Octopodidae; genus Octopus; species Octopus bimaculoides. Next base: position 104,748,709 of record NC_142928.1, read on the forward strand.
CTGATAATCTACACAATTAATTGGCTGTCATAAAAGCAATGACAAATGATGAAATATTTAAGGAAATTTATTCAGCACAGAAGTTCCACTTGAAGATATTGGTTTATCCTGTCACATTGAATCCATCCCTCTCCCCACATTCTCACTATTATTATTCTTCTTCCCAATTTTCCTCTTCCAACATCATCATCCTCTTCATCACAATTATTACCATGCCACTTACCACCCACTTATCAGCCACCATTAGTTTTACATCCATTTACCATAATAGCTGATTTGCCAAAGCCAGTCTATCTATATGCATACACATACACACACACACACACACACACACACACACACACACACACAAATACATTTGCAGGTTTCTAGTCACTGGACTATGTTATCAAGAGTTTAGATGATAATTTCGCACTGATACTTTATTGGGGTGGAGGGAATGAACACACACATACTATATATTTATATACATATATATATACACACATGTATACATGTACAATGATATATATATATATCCTTACACTACATATATTCATAAATATATAAATACATATAAATATAGACACATATATACACATATATACACATGCATAAAAAATACAGTATAACACACACACACACACACACACACACACACACACACACACATATATATATATATATATATACATATATATATATATATACATATATACACATATATATAGATAGACAGACAGACAGACAGACAGACAGACAGACAGACAGACAGACAGACAGACAGACAGACAGACAGATAGATAGATAGATAGATAGATAGATAGATAGATAGATATAATAAGGACTGAGATATCTGATGCATTGCTATGCTCAAATGACCTGTCCACCATAGCAGAATTGATACCAGTGCTGGTGTCACATAAAAAAGCACTCATACTGGTGTCACATAAAAAGCATGCAGTACACTTTGTGGAGTGGCAGGCATTAGGAAGGGCAAAACCATGCCAGAACAGACAATGGAGCCTGGTGCAGCTCCTGGCCTTACCAGATCTGCTCAAACCACCCAATGCCGGTAAGGAAAATGGATGTTGAATGATGATGATGAATATACACTTGTGTATGATGTGTGTCACTAATATTACGGACAATAAAATCCTGGAAAAGATTCTAGGGCTTGCATTAGTCAGGGCTGCCCATTCATCTGCACCTGTATGCCTTGACCTGGGAAGATGTTTATGTGCAAGGCTGAAGGTTATCCATGCATGCAAGTCTCCCCCTCTCCATGCCACAGGATTTATCCTAGGGAAAGGCCACCAACAGAGGCCAATTACACCTTGGCACCAGTGGCATTGCAAGCATTACTGCTGAAATATGAATTACTGGAACAGATATCCCAATGCATGCAAATATATTACAAATTCTGTCAATATTCAGGTGTAGGCGTAGCTGTGTGTTAAGAAGCTTGCTTCCTAATTACATGGCTTGGGGTTCAATCTCACTGTGTGGAACATTCTACTATAGCCTTGGGCTGACCAAAACTTTGTGAGTAGATTTAGAAGATGGAAACTGAAGGAAGCTTGTTGTATACATGTATATATACATTTAAAAAGTTCACACTGCCTAAACAAAACAAAGAACACTTGCAAGCAACCTTTGAATTTTACTGGTGTAAACTGATAATGTGTACCTCTAAAAAGTCAACAACATGAAAAAAAAAAAAGTTTAATTTTTCCAAAAATATTAAAAAAATTAGAATCCTAATAAACTGAAATATAGTTTGTTCCACAAATTTTCAAAAGTCAAAAAGGATGTTTTAACTCTTTAGCATTTAGATTACTCTATTAAATGTGGTACTTATGAATTCACTTTTAAAAAAAATTAATCATGCATTATCTCATAGCTTTGGGATATTGATATGTTTATTTTTGATGATATTATAGGGTAAGTGTGAGATATTATAGATGTAAGATATTAATGATATTATAGATGTGAGATACTAATGATATTATAGGGTAGGTGTGAGAAGGTGGATATAGTCAGTTTGAAGATAAAACAGATAGAATCTTTGAGCCAGATATGGTTGCTTTAAATGCTAAAGGGTTAAACATCCAGTCCAGTTTTTCATAAGTAATCTTGCAGGCTCCTAAGACTTGGTGCCATGTAAAGAGCACCCAAACCAGTGCTGTGTAAAAGCACCCAGTACATTCTGTAATGAGGTTGGCATTAGAAAAGGCATCCAGCAGTAGAAACCATGCAAAAACAGACATGGGACCTGAACAGCCCTTCAGCTGCTCAGCTTCTGTCAAACCCATGCTAGCATGGAAACGGATGTTAAATGAGGATGATGAATTTTGTGGGATATAAGTTGTGTTGGCAACAAACATATATAGCATCTATTTATGGTATGTATATATTTCAGATAGAAACAAAAACAGAAATACTTTATTACCATAAGAGTCATCTTATTTTCTGGTTCCTTCATTAACAATAATTATGAGCAAAACTTTGTTGCTTTTAATGGGACTTTGATTGATACAATTGTCGATATGCGCATACTCATTAAAACTTGCACAGCTGGCAACACGGGTCTTGTAATGAAATTACAGTTGTCAACCTTCAATATGGAAGACTATGAAAGAAATAATACAAAATATAAACACTTTCTTTATACTTCCATGCTGAGAAGGTTCTGCCACAGGTTGGACACTGGTGGTCTGCTGGGAATGAAGGCAAGGAGTTGGTTCTGGACTTGTGTGGCACATATTTTCTTTGTGCTCCTGCAATCCTATTCTGTTCCACATGAACTATCTGAGAAAGCTGTTGAGATTCACCTGGCAAAACAAAGTCCCAGACACAGAGGTCCTCTCTTGAGCTGATGTGCCAAGTGTTCACACACTGCCGAGGAGTGTGCAGGTCAGGTGAGCAGGCCACCTTGTTTGAATCCCTGACACACAACTACTTTACAGTGAATTGGCAGAAGGCAAGTGTATACAAGGTGAGCAGAAAAGCACATCAAAGCTTCACTGAATGCTTTCAGATCAGTCCCAACACCTGGGAAATAGAAGTACATTAACAATAAACACTGCATGAATGATACAAAATCTAAGGCCAGACTGCTTCTCAGCCACCCACAACATTATTCTTATACCCAAATCAAATACACAAGCAATCTCCAAAACATGTGGAAATACAAAACCCAGTTATATTACAAACAAAATACAATGGGTACTTATTTAGAAATTCAATACCAATTCTACAGACGATTACAAAATATAGAAACACTCAGGTACATCATGGAAAATTATGCTAGCTTTACCATACAGCCCATCGTAAATTTAGAAAGAATATGCAGCAGAACACTCCCAGCAATAGCTACTTAATTCTCTGGAATGCCTAAGGACTTTGCAACAAAGAACTGTTTCACCAATTAATGATGCTAATCAACAAAATCTACTGGATATACAGAAAAGATGATACATAACAATACAAATCAATGAGCAATGAACAGAATGCCTCAGAATGGCCTTAATTGTGTGTATATATATGTATATATAATATATATATATATATATACATATATATATATATATATATATATATAAAATAGCAGTGTTCCAGAATGGCCTAAGCTGTAATAACTAACACAAACCAAAGAACTATAAGGATAAAATCTAAAGAATACATAGCGATATACACATACATTCATACATACATACACACATATACACAGGCAAAAACACATATATACATGCATGTGTGTGTATGCAAATCTCTGATAATCTTATGATACATTGGTGATAAGCTTTAAACTTTTAGCATTCAGATTACTCAGGCAAATGTAATGCTTATTTATTCAAATTGTTTTGAATTAATTATGCATTATGTTGTGGCTTTGAGATTTTGATGATGTGATTCTTTACCTTTAGAATGACATTGTAGGATGGGTGTGAGAGGTCAGATCTGGCTGGTTTCAGCATAAAACAGGTAGAATATCCTGGTCTGATATGGCTGGTTTAAATGCTAAAGGGTTAAATCTATGTTCGAAAAGAAATGGAAGATGATAAAAATTTGGTTGCTCAATTTTTAGACCGAAGGAGTTTGGTACATCAGTTCACATCATAAAGTTCAGATACAATATTTTTATGACATATTGCTGTTATTTTTTTTTTTAGGTATATTTGTGTGTCTTTCATTTGTTACAAATAATAGCAGGAACATCAATTTGATGAAGAAATAACCCCGAACAGATTTTCTTACTCTGGCATAAGGTCATAATTCTGGAAAGAAGTGGTGGGGGAAAGCCTGTAGTTGATTGAATCAACCCCTCTTTTACTCTTTTACTTGTTTCAGTCATTTGACTGCAGCCATGCTGGAGCACTGCCTTTAGTCGAGTAAATCGACCCCAGGACTTATACTTTGGAAGCCTAGTACTTATTCTATCAGTCTCTTTAACCGAACCGCTAAGTTACGGGGGACGTAAACACACCAGCATCGGTTGTCCAGCGATGTTGCGGGGACAAACACAGACACACAAACATATACACATATATATCTATACATATATATAACAGGCTTCTTTCAGTTTCCGTCTACCAAATCCACTCACAAGGCATTGGTCGGCTCGAGGCTATAGTAGAAGACACTTGCCCAAAATGCCACACAGTGGGAATGAACCCGGAACCATGTAGTTTGTAAGCAAGCTACTTACCACACAGCCACTCCTGCGCCTATAGTTACAATTTGTGATCATGACTATTGTGATTTGAACCTAAAACATAGATAGGTAAAATTATTTAGTGATCTATCAATTCTGCAACATCCACATCTGTCCAATCAATACAGTCTTCAATTTTGAATATTAAATATGAAGTGGATAGTCTTTTGAATTGATAGCAGCAAATGTTGTTTATGTTTACATGAGTCTCTTAGTTACTACACACAGCAAGGCTAGCTAGCTAGTTGGTTGGTTGGTTGGTAGTTGGAGTGTTTGTTTACTGCAAACGACCACTGCCTTAAACCGCTAATGTTTGGTAGTGGAATGAACCAATGTTATATCATGCCAGTGGATCTAGCTGGTGAAAACACTGCATCTTAAATGAATCGAAATAAATGAGTTTATAATATCAATCTGTGAAAAACAAGCAAAACAAAACAAAAAAACAAACTAATATAAAGTATAGAAATATTTTGGTATACAGTCTTAGAAGTGGTTCTCAAAATACACATAATTTCCTGCGTCACCTCAGTTCTCACCCACCCAATTCTCTCTCTTTCTCTCTCTTATCCTCCTCTTAATCATCATTTTCATATTCATCATTTTACCATGATCAATGTCATTATTCTCATATTCATCATCATCACCATTACCATCATCACCCCTTCCACTACAATATTCATATTAATCATTACTATTATTATCATCATATCCATCATGAACACCAATGCCAGCATTGTCATTATCCTTATATACATAATTTTCCCCCTCCAACTATTTTCCCACACTATACCCCCTCCCCCGTCCTCATTCTCCTCCTCACTACTGTTGCTGCTACAACTACTACTAATATTGCTAGTAATACTACTGATACTAGTCAACATTGTACCTTTCCCCTTTAGTTACTCTGTACTGTACCTCACTATCAATCATCCTGTTGGCATGGGTTAGACAGGTCTGCCTGGTTCTGTTTGGCAGTACACCAGTAGACATGGAAAAGGAGACATAGAAATAAGTGTGGGTGGTTTTAAAACAGAGTGGTTAGCTATTTTGAGAAGTAGAGTGCAGCAAAGTAACTAAAGTTAAGAGCTGTTCTCTCTTTTATTTACTTGTTTTCTTAGCTAGGCACCAGTAAGTTCAGGGGCTCACATACCTTGTCAACTAAAACAAATTTCACTTCATGGGTTAAGCACTGAGAAAGCCTCGATGCTAGACATAGCAACCAAATTTCCTTCAAACCATATCATACTGTTTTAAAGAAGAGAAGAACACAATGGATGATGTCATATAAGATATTTTACTTTTTACTAGTTTCAGTCATCGGACTGTGGCCATGCTGGGGCACTGCCTTGAATGGTTTAGTCAAACACCACCACTTGACAATTGGTGTTGGCTTGTTTATGTTTCCATAACTTAGTGGTTCAGCAAAGAGACAGATAGAATAAGGACCAGGCTTAAAAACTGTAAGTACCAGGGTTGATCTGTTCAACTAAAATCCTTCAAGGCGGTGCCTCTGCATGGCCACTACCCAATGGCTGAAGTAAGTAAACACTAAAAGCAAATACTATTTCAAACGTTTAATTTTAGTCAGAAGGAAGGAACAGTGCTCATGGCCTTCAAAGGCTCTTCCAGATTGAGGACATTGACATAATTAATGTTAATTTTGAACATTTATAAGTCAATATTTGTAGGAGGAAATGTGTCAAGAAAGGAAGTGCAGAGAGTTAACATTCTGATGAGGAAAAAATTGGGTGAAGGTGATGGTGGCAATGAGTCACAGTATTGGGACTTACTGAATTTTCTGGCATTCAAGTGGAACCTTTCTGACTAAAATTTACGGTCAAACAAAGCAGGTTGACTTCTACATGAGAACAAGATAAAACTTCCATGTGAAACGTAGCAGGATTTGGAAAGATAGTGACGAAGTTTATACGTTTACACTATATAGTTTCAAATTTTGGCACAAGGCCAGCAGTTTTGGGGAAGGCATAAGTCTATTAAATTGAACCCAGTGCTCAACAGGTACTTATTTTATTGACCCTAAAAGGATGAAAGGCAAAGCCAACCTTGGTGGAATTTGAACTCAGAATCTAGAGCTGGATGAAATGCCACTAAGCATTTTGCCTAGTGTGCTAATGGTTCTACTAGCTTGCTGCCTTACATGTTTACACTATTTGCTATGTGATCCCATCCCTTTTTTTTTTGTTTCTTGATTGTAGCTATGCTCTTAGGAACCCATGCAAATTTTGTAACAGCTACTGCTTCCTTCACCTGAAGTCAACAAGTCTTATCTGTTGATTGATATCATTGATATAGAATAGTCAAGTCATTGGTTTAACCACATCAGTTGTACATGTGCATGGGATAACACATTTAACTATTAAACAAACAAATCTATTTGACTTGACCTAGCAGTGAAAAGCAGATGAAAGAAATTACAGAAGCTGCACATATGATATGACTGAAGATCAAGATAAAGGGAGATAAATCTGTTGTACTGTAGATTTTCACAACCAAGAGCACAAAGTCTAATGGTTAGGGAGTTGTACTAATGATCACAAAATCATTAGTACAATTTCCAGACTGGGTAATGTGTTCCTGAGTAAAACACCTCATTTCACAATGTTCTGCGATCACTTTGACTTCTGAAATGTGGCATATCATACACCTGTACAACACAAACAAAACATTTGATCGCTATAAACATATCATCTGGTTGCTTAGCAAAGAAACTGTGGAACCGTTATCTGTCAATTATGACAGGTAAGTTAATTAAAAGAAAAGAAAAAAGCAGATAATTTTTTTCTCCTTTCTCACTTGCTGGATCTGGCATAAGGAGCAGTGCCCATGATTTTTGTAGGGCCTCCAAGAGTAGTGTGATCGATACTGCTGATGTTCCAGTCGCAGGTTGACACCTGCAGAAAGGCATGTACAGGTGGAGATTCTCCAGCAGTGGTTCTCAACCAGGGTCTATATAAAACTTTGGGGATCCACACAATAAGATAATAGACTAGGGATCCAAAATAGTATTATCAGGGCTTCTGAAAAATTTTTGCTTTAGATGTGTGTATTGGTATGTATTGCAAAGAAACAGCTAGGTTTTTTTCCTCTTACATTTGACGTAGTTCAACCTACAAAAGGTAATGTGTGAAAAGCAAAATAGAAATTTTGAAAGAAGTTTCTATAAAACTAACGGTGATGGGGGTCCATCAGAATAAAATAGTAATCAAAAGGGTCCATTGATAAAAAAAAAAAAATGGTTGATAATACCTTTTCTACAGGAATAACACTCTGGGGTGGGAGGCCTGGGGGTGGGGGTGGCTGTTAAGTGGTTAGTGCAATGCCTGGTTGATTGATCATATCTAAAGTGATAGGTGGAGGAGAGATAAGTAGGTTGGAAGTGCTGGAGTGGAGGAGGCCTGAGACCAGCTAATTTCAAGGAACAGAGGCCCATTGCAGTAGAGTTGTCCTTCTCATGTGAAAATAGAAAAAAAAAACAAACAAAAAAAATACAGATGGGAGTAATGAGGATAATGGAGAGCAACAACTGAGGAAAAGTGAGCCTTTGGCTAATTGAATCCATGGCAACCTGGTTTCAATTCCTATTAACATTCATAAAAACACACAGGCACAGGCATGGCTGTGTGGTAAGAAGCTTGCTTCCCAACCACATGATTCTAGGTTCAGTTCCACTGTGTGATGCCTTGGGCAAGTGTCTTCTGCTATAGCCTCAGGCTGATCAAAGCCCTGTAAGTGGATTTGGTAGAGAGAAACTGAAAGAAGCCCATTGTATGTATTCCCACACACACACACACACATCAGGTCATTAACAATGAAATGTCCAATTTTGAACTGAAAGTTTTACTTTATCTCAACAAAAAACAATGCAGTTAATAAAAGTATGCACCTAAATTATCAACACAATTTTGCCATTTTATCGGTAGCACATTTATGTAGGCAGCGAAGAATTCTGGAGAGCAAAAGGTGGTGAAATCACAAAAGGCTGTTTTTGCATCTTCTTCAGATTTCAGATTTGAAGTTTTTCATTACAAAAAGTTGTCTAATGTCTGGAAAATGTGATAGTCAGTTGGTACAAAGTCTGGTGAATATGGTGGATGACAGAGTACTATCTCTATTGACCAATCTCGGTTGTTTAATTGCTAGTGCACTCATCATTTCATCCAATTGGTTGATGTATACATCTGCTGTAATTGACTTACCAGGTCCCATGAAGCTGTGGTGGATGACACCAGCATTGGACCACCAAACAGACACCATTAGCTTTTCTGGTAAATATTCTTTTTGGATTGTGTTTTGGCACTTCATCTCTATCCAACCACAGTGCAGAATGCTTGCTATTGTTGAAAGGAATCCATTTTTCACTATATGTAACAATACGATGCAAAAATGGTTTGCTTTTATGCCATGATAGCAAAGAACAACAAGTTTCAAGATGACGTGTGATTTGATGCTCATTCATTTCATGTGGTACCCACTTGTCCATCTTCTTTATCGTGCCAATTTGTTTCAGGTTGTCGAATACAGTTAGAATTGAAACATCAAACCTTGCTGCTAACTCATGTATAGTTTGAGATGTATCTGCTTCCACTACAGTTTCCAGCTCATCATTATCCACCTTGGTCTCAATTCTACCAAAGGGCTGATTTTCAAGAGTAAAGTCACCAGGTATAAAATTTGAATGAAATCCGTTGGGTAAGTTCTTGAGTTTTAGTGATGCACACATTCAGACAGACATTCTCAGTTTTATATATGTGTGTGTGTGTGTGTGTGTGTGTGTGTGTGTGTGTGTGTGTGTGTGTGTGTGTATCTTTGTGTCTGTGTTTGTCCCCCACCACTGCTCGACAACCAGTGTTGGTCTGTTTACGTCCTTGTAACCTAGTGGTTCAGCAAAAGAGATTAATAGAATAAGTACTAATCTTTAAAAAAAAAATAAGTCCTGGGGTTGATTTGTTCAACTAAAACTCTTCAAGGTGGTGCCCCAGCATGGCCACAGTAACAAAAAAATGACTCAAACAAGTAAAAGATAAAAGAAAATAATGTTTCCTGTCACTGTCCTCATGAATAAAGAGAAACTCTATCTACCTCAATCACTGGCAACTTGTGGCCCACAGGATTTTCAGAATGGCATATTTAATAAAAAGAAAATGACCTTAAATTATTTTAATAGTGTCAACCCCTATGCCCCACCAATGATGAGCGATACCTCATGTGGTTCATTTTTTTGAAAAAGGTTGACCATTCCTACTCTATGTGATATCTTCTTTTATCCTCTGTCTTTTACTTGTTTCAGTCATTTGAATGCGGTCATGCTGGGGCACCACCTTGAAGGGTTTTAGTCGAATGAAGCGATCTTATGACTTACCTTTTTTAAAGCTTAGTACATATTCCATTGGTCACTTTTGCGAAACTGATAAGTTACGGGAATGTAAGCACACCAGCACCCGTTGTCAAGTGGGGGTGGGGGACAAACCTAGATACAAAGACATGCACACATAAATACACACACACACACACGACAGGCTTCTTTCAGTTTTCATCTACTAAATCCACTCATAAGGCTTTGGTTGGCCCGATGCTATCTATACTAGAAGACACTCACCCAAGGTGCCATACGCATACACATATATGGCAGGCTTCTTTCAGTTTCCATCTATCAAATCCACTCACAAGGCTTTGGTCATCCCAATGCTATATAGTAGAAGACGTTTGTCCAAGGTGCCACACAATATGACTGAACCTGGAACCATGTGGTTGGGAAGCAAGCTTCTTACTACACAGCCATGCCTGCACCTATATACTTGATTTTCAAGAAATAGTAGCTGAATCCTTATCAATTAAATCACACCCCACTGTCTTAAAAATAGGAAACATTGGACAATGTAGTTTTGGGTTCTCAAAGCCTAAAAAAAAAAAAAAAATAAATAAAAAGATAGGATAGTCATGGCAGGAATGCCTTTGCTTATTGTAGGTTTGTTTGAACACAGATGACAAGGGTCTAAACAACAACTAATACTATAAGGTAGTATCATGTTTATTAAACAACAAGGGAAACAACATTGGCAAGCAACAAAGAATGGATCAGTTACACATTTCAAACGGCAGAACTATGACCATTACTGTTGAGCCAACAAAGAAGTTAATATGTGGTGTCTTAACCAGTTAGAAATAGTGAGTCAAATTCCCTCAAAACACACTCTAGTCTTAAGGCAAAAAACAAAAACAAGACATAGCAAGTGATGTGTTAGATATATAAAAACACAGTCTGAAATGCATTTGATCGTAGGTCAATCAAGGTTGACCTGGGGCTAAACAACAACAGTGAAGATGATCATGGAGATGATGATCATGAGGATGATGATGATGATCATGATGATGACAATGATGATGATGAGGAGGAGGAGGAGGAACTGGAGAAGCGGGATGAGGACGGGGAGTGAGAAGAAGAGGAGCAGGTGATGATGATGAGGAGGAAGAGGATAAAGATGAGGATGATGACAATGATGACGATGACAATCATTATGACAACGATGGAGATGATGATGATGACGACAATGACGATGATGGTGATGATGACAATGGTTGTAACTTTACCAGCACCTACAACAATCAGCAATAACAACAACAGTTGCAACAAAACAAAACATACAGTAGTATGAACAACAACAGTTACAAGAACTGCAACAATAAAAAAAACAATAGTTGTATGTAACTATAACAACAATAGCATTAGCAACACCACCAACGTTAAAAAAAAAAAAAAAAAAAAAAAAAAAAAAAAAGCAACACCACAACATAAAAAAAATAGCAACACAACCACCAACAACAATATAAAAAGCTGCAACAGTAGCAAAAACTGTAGCAGTAACAACAAGAACATTAAAAACAAGAACCCTACCCTCTACAAAACACACAAGAAATAAAAAGCAGAAATCATCATCATCGGCAGCAGCGGCAGCATCAACATTAAACAGCAAAGCACACAACCCGACCAATAAACAGGCAAATCCAAAGATTTTTATTTTTGTCCCTGCCAGCCTTCCATAGCAAGCCCATGACACATGCCAGTAATGATGGATGGCTTGCTAAAGGCTTCTCCAGCATAAATGGCACTTTATATATTTCAGAGACTGCTGAAAACCAGTAAACCCCATACCTCCACCCACCAACAAACACACTACCATCACTACCAGCCAGCCAGCCAGCCAACCGGCCAACCCCCCCCCCCCCCCCGAACACATCTCAACCACTTCCTCTACCATAGCCTTTTCTCCTTTCTTCTCTAAGTCTCCTCTCTCTCTGTTTCTCCCCCTATTTCTCTCTCACACACTCTCTCTCTCTCTTCTGCCTCTCCATCTTGGAGCACCAAGAAATTTTATTCTAATTTATTAGTTTATTTATTAGTTTATTTTTATTTTTATTTCAGAAAATACTGTTAGTGTCACTGGCCAGATTACTACTTACTGTTTGTTCATGGGTGGACAGGCGACTGGGTAACAGGTGGAGGATGATGGTGGTGGGGCGTAAGACAGAAAGGAAGGTTTGTGTGTGTGGGTGTGTGTGCCTGTGTGAACTCCAGAGACATCCACCCCTCCCCTTTCTCTCTCACCTACTTTCTCTTTCTCTCTCCCCTGCACTCCTCCTCCTCCTCTCGCCTCCATTTCCAAAATTCTACTATATGCCCACCCCCTCCTAATCCACTGCCATTCTTGCACACCCAACAATCCACAAACAGTGACCACCACCTCCAAATCACTGTAACAATCATCATCTTCATCACTACCAATCATCACTCCCACCACCACCACCACCACCACCAAGCTACCACTATCACCATCTCATAAAAGCCAGTAGCATCAGCACTTCCACCAACGCCATACTGACTACTACTACTACTACTACTACTACTACTACAGTCACCACCATCACAGTCACCCTCACATAATCCAACCCAGAACAACCATCACCAACTTCACCACCATCGCATTCATCACAGCTACCACCACCACCACCAGCATGTATCCTACATTACATGCACTTCTACAACCCCACCCCTTATCCATCCATCCATCCACAAAGATCCTCTTACCACTACCACCATACCATTTGCACTACTTCTCATACATACACACACACACACACACACACACACACATATACAAACATATGCATACACACACACATGCAGGCATATATTTGTATATCAATACACATATATACAAACGTAAATACAGATAAACATTAACATTTACACACAAACATACATTATTTTAGTTCTCACCAATAACCTAGCTGGGAAGGAGTAAAATTTAGAAAAAAAGAAAAAGAAAAAGCAAGTGGTGGTGATGAAGTGGAAGTAGTTAAAGTAGTGGAAGTGGTGGTGGAAATGCAGGTGGTGGTGGTGATGTAGGTGATGTAAAAAAGTTTTAGGAGGTGGACCAAAGATAGATAGATAGATAGATAGATAGATAGATAGAGAGGTGGGAGCCAGGGTAATAAAGACAGAAAGGTGAGAAGGGAGCAGGAAGAGTGAAAGTAGAAAGAAAAGACAAAAGAAAGAAAAACGAAAAAGCAGGAAAGACTAGGAGAGAGAGAAGGAGGGAGAGAGAGGAGAGAGGGAGAGGAAGAGAGAGAGAGAGGCATAATGTGATGAAAACAATGAAATTGATAGAGTAGAATAAATTGGAGAGGAGAAAGAGAGAGAGGGAGAGGGAGAGAGAGAGAGCAGGAGAGAGAGAGAGAGAGAGATAGGGAGACAGACAAGACATAATGTACTTAGTTATCTCACATTATAAACTAAGGTAATGGTGAGCCTGTCTTCAGATACTGTTTCTCAAGCAAAGGCATTTTGGCAAAACTGTAGGTCTTTTTCCGGGCTGTGGATGGACTGTAGGAGCTGAATTGAAGCACAACAAGACAATGGCAGGATATCAACAATTTTACAGTGCTGCTGTTACTGCTCTGCTGTAGGTTACTTAGAGCAGTTACAGATTGGTTCCTCATCTTGCAATAACATCTTACAATAACATCTTACAGCTAAGCAAACTGGGCTGTTGTGAATTAAATGCCTTGATCATAGACAGACACTATAGCAGAAGTGACCAACTTTTGTCTTTCCGTTTCCTACTTTTACTTGTATCAGCCATTTGACTGTGGCCATGCTGGAGCACTGCCTGGAATGGTTCAGTTGAACAAACCAACTCCAATACTTAGTTTTTAAGCCTGTAACTTATTCTAGTGGTCTCTTTTATTGAACAGCAAAATTATAGGGATATAAACAAAGCAACACTGGTTGTACACACACACACACACATATAGTGAGGGATTATCAATCTGGGTAAAATACTTCCTAAGCTCTCTGTTGGCACACCAGGCTAACAATATTACTTAGATTAGTGAAGAATTCCAGGTAATCTTGTGGTAGGGTCCAAAGTTATGGTTCATCACAATTCTATATTGTAAATCTGTGGATGAACTCCAGACAAACTGGTTTTTACACAGAGTGATAAATAAGAAACAAGTTAAAAATAATGGTCATTACATATTTTTAACTTGTTTCTTACATATATATATATATATATATATACTAGCAATGCACCCTGGTGTTACCTGGGTGTTATGACCTACAGCTACATTATATTATTTGTTCCTTTCTTATGAAGCAAACAACTCTTCTTTATAAACATGCTTTCAGTCATTTTCTGATGAACAACGTTGCAGTTTCTGTCAACCAAATTCAGTCACAAGTCTGAGGTTGGTTGAGGGCTATAGTAGAAAACACTTTCCCAAGGTACAATGCAGAAGGATTGAACATGGAACCATGTGGTTGGGAAGCAAACTTCTCAACCACATAGTCATTCTTGCACTTAATATGTATGTGTGTGTTTACAATTTTTGTTAAATTGAGTATTGTGCCCCACTCTGTCTCAAAGTTAGCAGTTCATCAAGCAGAGATCTATAAAATAAATGCCAGATTGAAATATGTATTGAGGTCAGAATGATCAATTAAATTTTTGAAGGTGATACCCCATTATGTGGACAGTCAAAAGACTAAACCCAATAAAATAATGTTTAAAGACTTTAAATTTAAGGTAGTGGATTATTAACCACAAGATAATGAGTTCAAAACTTGTATACGATAACACTATATGTACATCTCAGTTTTATTTCCCGGTAAAACTCCATGTATCTTAAACATTTTCTCATTATGCTTTATTTAAGATATTGTTTAGGCAGAGTTGCCTCCCTTAGCTAAAGACCTCAAAATAGCGTGACCCGACCTTGTTTTCAAGGTTATTTTTGTAGTAAAAAAGAAGTTGTTGTGCAAAAAACATACTTTATTTGATAGCCGAAAGATTACTGAATCTTTTGATATCTCATATGTCAAAATTGGCAACTCAGTTTTTGAATCCATAAGGAACATGTACACGCATGCACACACATACACACAAAAACTGTTTATGTATATATATATATATATATATATATAGATATATATTGTTATATTTGGGGATGGTCATTTTTTCTGTTTTTTCTTAGTTTATTTCCCAATAAACATGCATTATTTATTTGATTTTCACTTTAGCTTTATTATCAGTTCTTTTGTCATTCTGTAACCTCATCAATCACTTTCTGTTCCTTGTGTCTCTACACCTCTCATATATATATATATATATATATATATATATATATATGTGTGTGTGTGTGTGTGTGTATACACACCACACACACACACAAATGAATATATATATGCATACACAGGCCAGTTCCTGTCAAACTGTCCACCCCATGCTAGCATGAAAAGTGAACGTTAAATGATGGTGATGGTGATGATGATGGTGATGGTGATGATGATGAAGGAACTGACCAAACTAAGACATTTATAGAAGACCTTGAGATAAGGTCTTATCTCAAGGTAACATACAGTAGAAATCAGTCCCCAAAGAATGTTGAGATCCGCATTCCTGAACCATAAGACAATAATGATGATGGTGATGTGTGTGTGTGTGTGAATGTGTATATGTGTCTATAAAATATTGATATAGATATGTGTTATTATATTTTATATCATTACCATATTGATAATGTTTAAATGCTCCAAAAAGTGATCGAAGCTATTGTTTCAAGTTATGACACAATGTTTATCTTTCCCTTGGATAGAACACTTTTTCTTTTTATAATTCTATTGGTTTGGAGGAAAGGGGTTGTCTCCATGTTCCTCTCAGGTTTGCAGGTTTTCTGAAACTAATAAGATCAACATGCCTAGTTGGTATCTTCATTACTGAAGAAAAGACACCACTTTGTTCTCAACTATATGAAAGGGAAGAGAGGCATGTACAATTAAGTGCCCTGCATCAGAGATTTGAAATACTTGTATTGAATTTGAAACTTATGGGGAGGTATCTGTCAGCTGCTGGTCATATGCTGTATTTAATTAATGAGCTTTTCTCTTGAAATGTCATAGAAATTTTGTTAAAAACACAGTTTCAGGGCCAGGTTTTTTACACTACAAAATTCTTTTTTGCTCACTTTCATTTGTCAATTTAAACCCTTTAATATTCAGATTTCTTTGTCAAATGTATTGCTTATTTATTTACATTGTTTTAAATTAATCATTTATTATCTTATAGCTTTGAGATTTTGATGACGTAGTGTTTATTTTTAGAATGACATTGTAGGGTAGGTGTGAGAGGTTGGAGCCGGTTAGTTTTAGCATAAAACATAGAATATTTGTGCCAGATATGGCTGGTTTAAATGCTAAAAGACTAAAACTTGTTTGTTCTTGGCTGAATGGTTTGCTTCAGAAATATAAGTCCCCGAGTTTGACCCTCCACCCCATTTGTAGCATTTTGGGCAAGTGTCTTCAATTTTAGTCGAGGGTCTCCCTAAAACTAATGAGTAAAACCGGGAAGACAGAAACTGAGTAGAAGCTTGTGAGATGGACAGGACCAGCAAAAAGGCCTTGTCAAATAGCGTGTTGTCAATTTGAGAATTTCATTTAGTGCATAGCTTGATGATTTGGTAAGATCCATTGATCAACCAACTGGAATACATGTCATCAAAACTAACAAATGGGATATCCATCATTCTGTTTATATTGAGAGAAATTTCTATTTCTATCAAATTACTCAAACTCACATATGATACTCTCTATCCACCACTGAATCATGCTTCAACTATTCTCACTTTCTTCCCCCCCCCCTCTCTCTCTCTCTCTCTCTCTTACATTTTGATTTTATGATCTAATCTTTTTTCTGTATTGCCCACAAGGGGCTAAATATAGAGGGAACAAACAAGGACAGACAAAGGGATTAAGTCGATTACATCGACCCCAGTACGCAACTGGTACTCAATTTATCGACCCCGAAAGGATAAAAGGCAAAGTCGACCTTGGTGGAATTTGATCTCAGAACGTAACAGCAGACGAAATACCGCTAAGCATTTCGCCTGGAGTGCTAACGTTTCTGCCAGCTCGCCGCCTTTTATGATCTAATCTTGTAAACTGCTCTAGCTCTTCTGAGACCATTACAATCACTACTACTATTAATGCTCATAACTACTACTACTACTACTACTAACCACCACCATCACCACTGCCACCAACACAAATTGTGAACCTCTGCATGGCCAAATTCTCTGAAATTACACACAACAAACTGGGAAAAGAATACACTGAAAAACCTTTGATTAAAAGTTGTTTGTTGAATGTGGACCAGCCTAGGGCTAAACAACAACAGCCACAGCTGATGCTGACCCCTCCATTACATGATAAAGAGCCTCAAACTCCTGACAGTCTAAAGGACCAACTAAAACATGTCCACGGTTGTCTCTTGCCTGCAAGCAAAAATCAGATTTTCCTTCCTCTAAGCTTGTAATTTTACATGGAGGGATTAACTCTTTAATTTCTTGAAATTATCTCCCCACCTTTGAGTGTTACTAACAATAGCAGCTAGGTTTATTAGGTTCTTAATTAATTGAAATTCCTCCTCTTAGTTGAAACTAAGAGGGGAAATTGCAATTGAAGTAATCCCTTGCCATATCACGGTTCACCTATCGTGGTTTATCATTTAAGCTTACGTTGATTCTTCTGTGGTGTTGTTTTGCATTTATAATACAATAAATATATACAAACTATATAAATAATTAAAAAAAATATAGTACAGTAATGTTCTTACTTCGTGAATTTTCAGCTATTGCCAGCGGGGGGGGGGGGGGGGATATAACAATCGAGGGATTACTGTAATTAACAAATTTTTTTGGTGGTGGTGGTGAGGAAGTTCCATGGCTGTCAGTACATTGCCCTTTGAGTTAATTATCAAAATTCATGCCACTGATCTGTGCCATAAATTAGAAGTTTGATTCTTAAGCACATGTGTTTGGGTTCAGTCTCACAACATGGCACCTTAGGTATGTAAGTGTCTTTCACTATAATCCTGGGCCAACCGAAACTTTGAGAGTGAAATTGGTAGACAAACTGAAAGAAGCCCATCATACATGTATATATGTGTATATATACACACAGACACATATGCTTTTATTCTCTTACTTGTTTCACTCATTTGACTGCGGCTATGCTGCAGCACCACCTTAAAGGGTTATAGTCGAAGAAATCACTCCTAGGAATTATTCTTTGTAAGCCTAGTATTCATTTTATTGGTTTCTTTTGCCAAACTGCTAAGTTATGGGGGCGTAAACACACCAACATCGGTTGTCAAGTGATGGTGGGGGACAAACACAGACATAAATATATATATATATATATATATATATACACACACACACATATATATACATACATATACACATATACACACACATATACATATGTGTGTGTGTGTGTGTGTATGTGCGTGTGTGTGTGTGTATGCATGTGTGGGTGTGATAGTTGTCTATGAATGTCACCATCATGCAAGCAGTGTTCTTCATTTCCAATCTGTGAAAACAGATCTGGTCATGGAGGAATATTACCTTACAAAGAAACAGGTGAGGGTTGGTGACAGGAAGGGTATCTGGCTGTAAAATGTCCACCTTAATAAAAATTCCATCCGACGCAAGCTAGCATGGAAAAGTGGACATTAAAACAATGATGGTGATGATTGATCCATTTGCATTATTTTCCCATATGGATGAAGAAAAAAGAATTCCACCATGGTCAACTTTGCCTTTTATCCTTTTGATGTGTGTGTGATAGGGTTGATGAAATAAGTACCAATTGAGCACTGGGGGTGATATAATCGACTAGACCCCCCCCCCCCTCACCCTGCAAATTTCAGACCTTGTGCCTATAATAGAGAGAGTTATTTCTCATATCTCATTTTTGATTTTCTTATTTCTTAATAGTCTAGCTTAGAGAAGAGGGGTAAACCGAATCAACACCTTAAGTACACAGAGGCAAACCAGTAAGCAATTGCCACTCACACTCAAGGCAGCAAGCTGGCAGAATCATTAGCACACCGGGGTGAAATGCTTAGTATTTTGTCTGCCAGTATGTTCTGAGTTCAAATTCCATCGAGGTTCACTTTGCCTTTCATCCTTTCGGGGTCGATAAATTAAGCACCAATTATGCACTGGGGTCCATCTAATTGACTGGCTCCCTCCCCCAAAATTTCAGGCCTTGTATCTATAGTAGAAAGAATCGCCACTCACATAGACTCTCTCTCTCATACACACACATTCATACACACAAGCGCGCGCACGCACGCACACATAAACACTCTCTCTCTCTTTTCTCTCTCACTTTCAACTATTATGACAAAAGGTCATGAAGTGCAAGACCAGTAATCAACAGATTAAGGCAACTACTTATTTATTCATTCATTCAACCAATCGCAACTCTTTACCCATTTCAATTCCTGTCTTAACTCTCTAAATGAGGCAGCTCCATAGCTTAATCCAGTATTTTTAAGTTAACAGCTCCTCTCCCCCTCCTCCCTCTCTGTCTCTTTCTGTCCTTCCCTATTTTTCTCTATGGCTCTCACTTCTTCTCACCAAAATGTGTCAGTGGAAAACAAGAACATCTTTAAAATCACCTAATCAAATACTTTCTACTTCTGCCAAACTGGAAAATGAGTGACTGACTCTACTGCTCTCCAACCTCCAACCACAAAATAAAAGAATAAATGAAATAGAATAATAAACAAACAAACAATACAAATATGGAAAAACAAAAGAAAAACTGTAAGGCATTCAATATTCTCTGTTACCACTCCCACCCCCCCCCCCCCCCGCCACCACTGCTGCCACCTTCACCCACGCTACTGCCACCATTGCCACCACAGCACATTTCCTTGCAAAAATCTAGCAATCAAAATCAACAAAAACAGCTTGAAAACAAAAGTGACAAAAAATGTACCACCCCCACTGGCACTGGCAAAAAAAAAAAAAAAAAAAAAAAAATGCCCAGAAACAAACTAGAAATACTTCATAAAACAAATAAAATAAATCTCATAAAGAAACGCAATAATGACAAAAACCAATAGATAATTAAGCTTGACACTTAATCTATTTGTTGAAGCTAGAGTGTTAAGAAGTATCAATGTTAATTGTGACACAGCAATGATGATGATGATGATGTTGAAGGGGGTGTTGGTGTTGGTGATAATGGGTTGGTGATGGTGATGAAGGAGGGGGGCTGATGATGTGTTGGTAATGGTGCAGAGGATGGTTTTGTAGTTGTTATTGTTGAACCCAGTGTTAATCCTGATTGAGCAGGTCTCTGATCGAAAGCATCTTGCTTGTGCTGATCCCCTAAAGACTCCACCCACCACACACCTACTTTTGGTCACGAATAATGACCATGGGATTGCACCTAGAAAGCTCCCCTCCAAGGCACAAGTCTGGGCAAGGTTGTTTTGTGAGAGACCAGCCAGTTGTCCATGCATACCAGCCTCCCCTCTCCATGCCAGCGATGTTGTCCAAGGAAATGGCAAAAGCCAATACAGCTTGGCACCAGAGATATCGCAACTCATTTCTACAGCTGAGTGAGCAGGAGCAATGTAAAATAAAGCATCTTGCTCAAGAACACAACACACAGCCTAGTCCAGAAATTGAACTCACAACCTCACGAGTGTAAGCCCGACACTCTAACCACTGAATCATGTGCCTTCACTGTGATAAACCCTAATCCCTGTCTTATTCAACACTACCACCCCTCACACACATACATGTATGGGTAAGGTGGTGTGTATCCACTCCAAGATTGAACTGCATTATGCATTGCATTTTTTTCTGAGATGTAAAGTGAAATGTGAGAGAAATCTGATTGCTATTTCTGAACTCCGGAGAAGAGCTAATCTATGTAGTTTACAGGAGATTGTTGCTGAAAGAAGACTACATACAGGTCATGTTTTCTAACGGCCAGAACAGTGACTCCTCAAGACAGCTTTACAATGGGTACCATCAGACAGATAAAGAAAGAGAGGGAGATCCAAGAAGTCATGGTACACCTCCACAAAAGATCTTAAGCAACTTAGCATTCCTAGGAAGATGCAGGTGACTCAAGACTCAGGATTATTGAAGACATCTTGCTGTTGTCTGATGTACTGGCCAACTGTGCAGAAGGACACTTGCAAGTCATGTTTTTCAACTGCCAGCAAAGTGAAAACCCAAAACAGTTATACAATGGGTATCACCAGAGAGACATATAAAGAGAGAGGACCCCAAAAGACATGGCACACCACCTTCATAAAAGATCTGAAGCAACTTAGCATCACCTGGGAAGATGCAGGTGACTCTGCTCAAGACTAGGATTATTGGAGATATCTTGTTACCCAATGCACATGCTAACAGTATGCGAAGAATAAAAAATTAAGTTATGGGACTGAGGCCATGCTGGGGTATTATCTTGATCATATTAACACCAGTACTTATGATGAACTAGCAATTATTTCATTGGTCTATATTTGATTGAGAAGTGAACTTATTTTTATTGACATAAAGGTACTGATACTTTCAAAATCACAAGCATTTATGCACACGCACACATGCATATTTATTATGGCTTTTGCACTGTTTCCATCTACCGAATTTCGCTAGCAAGGTATTGATCAACTTGAATCTTCAGTCAAAGATTGGTGCCAAGCAGTGAAATCAAACCCAGAACAACATGGTTGCAAAGCAAAACTTCATAACCACACAACCATACTTGCACCCATACATATGGGATTATCATCATCACATGATTTAATAGTATTATCACGAGTGGTAGCATTAAAACTCAAGACAAAAATTCAATCTGTTGGAGCCTAATGCAAAACATAAAGGTGACTAAAGATAAGGAGTAAAGTGAGAAAGATTTACAAACATTTCAGCACTTTAATCTAACAAATAATAAACAAAGAGATGATGATAATAATAATAATAATAATAATAATAATAATAATAATAATAATTTCTTTTAATAATAAATAATAGTGTATATCACAAACCATGAATAATAAAGACAATAACAGTATGTGACTAATCAATAAGTTGGCAAATCTTAGAGTAAGATATTATAATCTCCGGAAGACACACAAATGTATTTAAATAGTCACACAAATGTAAACACATACACATGCACATTTAAAGAAATGTGCACACAAAGCATTTGTATATTTTATACATTATATAAAAGGTTTGGTAGTACAAACAGGATAGATAAAGCACAAAACATGACTGTGTGTGTATGTGTGAGTGTGTGTGTGTGTACGTACATACACACACGTGTATATGTATATACACATACTCAGATATATATCATACTGGCAGAAATTGCAAAGTGGCTTGAGGCCTGAGAGTTTCACTTGATAAATGTTAGGCATTTGAGTCCTTTTGCAACATCTACCAATTAAAATGTGTGAGTGTATGTGTGTGTGTGTGTGAGCATGAATGAGTGTACACACACACACACACAAATATATATCAGCTTATGCTTATATTTATACACACATGTATACAGACAGATAGAGAGAAAGAGAAGGAGAGAGAGAGAGAGGGGAGAGAGAGAGGCAGACAGAATAGATATGAATATTATGAATATATATTTGTGCACTTATGAAAAATCATTTTCAAACTGGTACACAGCGAAGAATACAATTTTCAGTTTTGGAAAATTAAATTAAAAATTTTATCTTCTATTTTTTTTTTTTTTTTTTTGGTTGCAGAATAAATTTTGAAAAACAAAAAAAAAAAAAAGAAAGAAAATGAAGCACAAATTGAACAAATATGACCAGGAAGCAAGAATCTCAACTGACCATCAACATCATGGCTTAACAATGGTGAGATATTTGATGTAACATGAAAGCACATGGCTTAGTGGTTGAGATATTTGGTTCAAGATCGTAGGGTCATGAGTTCAATTCCAGACAGCATGTTGTGTCCTTGAGCAAGACACCTTATTTCATGTTGCTCCAGTCCACGTGTCTATGGAGCATTCAGCCACTAGCACATTATTTTCAGAAGCAAGCTGCTCTATTGATTGGATCAACCAAACACTCATCATCATAGCCGACAGAATGCTAGTCATTTGATGTAACAGAACCAAATGTCATCCAAAGGGCAATTATAAGCTCATAGACTTTTAACTCAATTATGCATGCCTGTGGAGTGCTCAGCCACTTGCATGTAAATTTCACAAGTAGGTAAATTCCAGGTTACATATATTTTCTAGCTAGCAGAACCAAAGGTAGTAATTGCTTAATGAGGGGTACTCCACTAGCTACTCATCAGGTTAAAGATACCTTAGTCAAATATATAAATATATATATATACATATATAAAATACATACATATAGATATATGTATGTATATGTAACCAATTAGAAATAGTGTGAGGAGACGAATATGACATCCTGGTGTTGTTAAAAAGACTTGAAATATTTTACTCCCTTCAATTCTAATGTATTTAGAATTGCTACTGCTAATTGATATGCATATGTCTTCTTATTTTATTGATTTTTTTATGTTTTTGAAATAAACCAACCAGGAACCACCTAGCTCTGTGATACAATTTTCCTTTATTCAAAAGGTGTATAATAAACTTTCAATCAAGATTTTATCGTTATATATTTAGAAGGCAACTAAACAATGTCTAAGTTATTTTACTGAATTCATTATATTCTAAATTTATTGAAAGCTAGACAGTATATTTCAATGGAAATCTGAGAACAAAACAGTTAAACTAATCTACATATTTGTCTGGTTTTAACTAATTTACATACAAATATATAACTACATTGTTCTTTCTTCACACTCTCTAATTGGAATTTGTGTATTGTTTGAATTAGAAAATATGGTGTTGATTTTGTTACCTCACGAATCTCCAGATTCGTTGTCAATAATGTAAATATTTTCTGAGTCACTATCATTGTCATTGTCATCAGAAGGTAGATTCAGTCAGAGAGAGCATCTGGCTTATCGTTTCTTACAAAGAAAATATATTCTGTTGGTCTTGATTCAATCTACAAGACAACTGAAATTATGCCACATAAAGAAAATATAGTTTCCAAAGAAATGTATGTGTACCTGATGCAGATTGAAACCAAATAATGCCACCAGATTTGCTCCTGTGCTGGAGACAGTTTGTGTTATTCGTGACATAGAAATGAAAACTGATTATAAAATAGAAATAGAAACAGAGTGAGAAAGGAAAACTCAACGAGGAAGAAAAGCTGAAAATGAAAAAAACCCTAAGGAAGGAAGAGATAACATGTAAAAGTTCATGAAGGGGCAAGCTCATTGTGGCACATAACTGTGTCAGCTCATTGTGGAGTGTACCTGTGTAAGTGTCTGTGTTAGACACTGCTTACAACAAAATACAAATTGTATCAAAAGTAGTGCTTTGAGTGAATTCGAGATGCCACAAAATGTCAGCTGAAGACAATCTGCATCACGCATTATGAAACCAGTAGTATTTTCTGGCTTTACTATACCTAGTTTAGTTTAGTGCCACGACAGGCACTGAGACACCAACAAAAGAAGATAAAGAAAGAAGAGAAACTGAAGAAGAAAGAGATGCAGAGAAAACAAGAAATGCTGAAAGAAGGGAAAATAATTGTAGGGGTAAAACAGACTCACAAAAACAAAAAACAAAAAAAAAAACGATCGTTCTCTACATGTGAGCAAAACCTATGGAAAATCCAAGGGTTATTGAGAAATGAAAATTGTAGATGTCTTGTTATTGAAAGGATAGTGACAACAGTGAATGGCAGGCAAGATGGATAGAGAAGGAGAGATGAAGGCAGAAGTTGTGACATGTTAATTGAGGGAAAAACTGAAAGAGAAGAGAATAAAGAACAAACAAAAAAAGAAACCCTGAGGAATAAACATCATCACCACTGCCACCACCAGCAAATGTAAGAGAAGTACTTAACCAAAAGTAAACTACTGTATTTGGCATTCATTGACTTGGAGAAAGCCGTTGATAAAGTCCTGCACTCCCTCATATCCTGGTCACTGCAGAAGCTAGGTGTAAATAAATGACTGACGACAGCCATTCAAGTTATGTATAGGAGTGCTGTCAGTAAGATGAGAATTGGCAATGAGTACAGCTAAAGATTTAGTGTGCATGTAGGGGTTCACCACAGCTCATATTTCAGCCCCCTCCTTTTTATCATAGACCTTCAGGCTATAACAGGGAAGTGTAAGACAGTGCTCATGAACAATCCTCTATGTTGATGATCCTGTTTTTATAGCTGAAACTTTAATAGGATTAGAAAAGAAATTCCTAATGTGGAAGTAAAACCTAGAATCAAAGGGCCTCAGTGTTAACTTAGCAAAGACCAAAGTTTTAGTAAGCAGGAAAACAGAGAGAATGTTATCAGGAAAATGGTAGCGCTTTTTTATGTAGAAAAGAGGTAAGTAGAAATTCTATACAGTGTACCCAGAGCAAACTATGAACAAATAAGAGGTGCAGTGGAATCACAGGAAAGTCAATAGAAAGAGTAAACTTTGTCTGTGGCAAATGTACAGGAGCAATTAAAACTAAGAACCAGAGAGAAGTAGAAATTCTCATATGCCCAGGAAGTTTGCTAGAAGTAATAAATAATTTTTGTAACCTATGTGACCTAATTATCAGTGGGGGGGGGGGAGGATATTTTGAAAGCATAGTAACTAGAATAAGATCTGTATGAGGGAACTTCAGAGAGCAATTACCTCTGTTGGAATCAAAAGGTTGGTCTCTATCACTTTCAGAGTGAAAGGCAGATCATATGGTAGTAGTGTATGAAAAGCAATACTACCTGGTGGCATGGAATTATGGGCCCATATGCAGAGGATATGTGAAAACTAGAAAGGAATGAAGCTACCATGTTCCACTAGATGTGCAATGTCAATATACATAATATGACAAGGTACAAATGTATTGAAAAAAAAAAAACTGAGCATAAGAGGTATCAGATGTAGTAGTGTATAAGACTATGCTGCTATGGTTATGTGAAAGGGGACAGCTGCATAAAAAGATGCTGATTGATAAATGTGGATGGGACCTGCAGAAGGAGGAGACTCAAGATGACATGGGATAATGAAGTGAAGATCAACCTCAACGGAAAGATGTAAAGGACCACGATGACTGGCAATTTGCTACACTTCAGAAGACCAAAATACTTCAGCAAAAATATAAGCCTTTCATTTTGTCTATGTCCCACATTCAAGCTGTTCCCACTGTTCATCTTCTCAACACCTATTTCTCCTTCACTCTTTTAACTACAGCACTTTTTTCAGCTATCATGGCCTTATATCATAATTTCTTAAGCTGCCAGAGTAAAAAAGCTTTTTGCTCACTATGCCTGATATATCTACAGGTCAATGTCACATGAAAACTGTTACCTTCAAAACATTTATCCCAAAAGGAATATCTGCCCTGATCAAATTAGATATACAATAACCCTCACTTTTTTCTGCTGTCTTCTCAAATTCATGGAAGATCCAAAATGTATGCACTATCTTGAATATAGTAAATATTTCAATCTTGCCCAACAATGGCAACCCTCTAATTTAACCCTTTTGATACCAACCCAGCTGAAACCGCCTCTGGCTCTGTAGTACAAATATCTTGTTTTCAAGTGTTCTGAATTAAAATCTTCCACCAAACCTTAGTCACAATTTATGTTCCTAACACCAGCTTAACAATAACTAAGTTAGTTTACAAAATTCTTTCTTATATTTAAAATTGAAAGAAACACAGAACATGTCAACAGAAATATGGCAACAAAAGGGTTAATATTTCTAAATTGACAGAAACAAGTATGAATAATTATATAAAAATCTGTCTGTCTCTTTTTGTCCTCTGTTTTCTCCCTACTGACTATTAATAGGAGTTTTGAAAGATACTTTTACCACCATAAATAGTGTCTTTTGACATCTATTTTCAGTGCATGGTGAGGCACAAGCCAAGCCCTTGTTATAATTATGTATATAATTATAAAATATTTACAAAATTTACCTTATGAGGTTTTATTTCCGCGCTGACCACTTGCTAAAAATCATTAATGATTTTTACTATATGTAAACCTCCTAGATTATTTCCTTTCTAATGAGTTATACCAAGAACTAATTACATACATCTAAAAACAGGCCTTCTTATGAACTGTATTGCTTCTACTCTTGTCAACCATACTCTCTTAATTACCTGCCCTGTTTACTCTGGCATCTTTCTAGAAGTTATAATATCCATCCATCCATCTCTTTCTCTCTGTTCTTTCATGACCTACTCTCAATCAACACTTATTCACTCTCCTCTCAGTAATGCTACCTATGTATCAGTTTGTACATAACAAAAGAAATTATGCACAAGCATCCATCTGTTTCAATGCAAAGTAATAGTCAATTACCATTCTTGATCTACCTCTATTCTGTTTAAGATTGATTACCACCTTAAAGTACATTCTCACTCACTTCTCATTAACCATTCTCAACACCTGAGTTGTTTCTCTTGTAACAAGAACCTTATGCATATTTAATTAGTCAAATCTATTATTTTAGTTCATTCAGTCCATCATTTTAGGTTTGGAATGCATATCCAGTAGACCATAGTGATTTTTATTTGTCTCATGTCCTTTCAGTATTCATATTTAACTAACCTTCACCTCCAATCATTCTTTTACAATACAAAATGACAATATATCTTTCCTCATTACTACCTATTATCAAGAATGAAGAACAGCAGAAGAAGTAGGGGTGCCTGATTAAATGATTCATAATAACCTGTACTGCTGTTTTTAGTAAGAGGTATTTAGTTACATTCTGAGTTCAAATCTGAGTAGGGTTCATTTCAGTTATCATCCAGTAAAATATAAAGACTATATCTTTTACTCTTTACTCATTTCAGTCACTAGGCGACAGCCATGCTGAGGCACCACTATAGCTGAAGGAAAATACTCCATGAGGGCATTTAGCATATTAAATACAAATACTGTAGGACCCAACATCTGTAACACAGTAGATAGAAAAAACATCAATCAACTGGGATTATCTAATTAATTATTAAACAAAAACTCACCCCAGGATATCTCAAAATCCACCCCCTACCAAAAGAAAAAAATTTTTTCTAAATTCCAGTAAGATCAGTTGATTGAAGTTTTTGAATATTATAAGCAATGGAAACTGGAGTAGAGATTGCTTTTTAAAGACAAATGGTAACAGTAACTCATATTCCTGTCTTACTAGATCTCTTTAGTGAAACAGTTGGCAAGACTGAGAGGGAAACTGCATTTTGCATACTATACACAAACATAGTTGGGCATCACATATATTATTGTGACTGATTCAATCAAAATGAGTGCTGCCTTAGGCCAATGTAAGAAATCATTATGAATTCTTAATAAGATACAAATTATATAAATCATTCTAGCTATTATTGTCCTCATTATAGAGCTACCAAGTGACAGATGCATGAATCAATGATAAGTAGTTGTTTATTTATTATATGGTATCAATGGTTAAGCTTTCCTCTCATTATACTAGAAACAGCTTTGCAAGAACACATGAAACCTAAAGCTTCATATTGCCATTCCCTCTAAACTCTCAATGAAGAAACCTCTTTAATAAAGTTTTTCATTCTCTTTTTTCTTTTTTCTTTCTCAAAGATATCGATTAAGTGACATTTACCACTGAGTACATTTATTTCAAGTTCAGAATACATTTACTAGTTTATATTATTCATCATGAATGATCAGACATGTTTAGTCAGGAAAGCTTGATCAAATACTAACACTAAAAAGCAACAATATTTATAAACTATCTTCATTCATTATTTATGCCTTGTTTTCTTAAATTAATTTCCCCTTCTCCCAGTCTTTAATAACACAATAAAAAAACTCACAAAGGAGTGTTTGGGACATATAGTGCTAAATTCTACAGTCTGAAGCAAGAGGGGAATAACTGGAACTTCTCTTAAAGTATCTCTGGGTGAGTGCAGAGGCTGTACAAAATTTTAGTCTATGTTCCAAAGCCGACAACTGTGACTGACAAGCAATCTTTCATTCTCTAATAGATTACAACCACTAGTACTTTAACATACTGTCCTCACTCTTCTATCATCTTACAACAATGATTTCTGTTCCTCTTCGCACACATAAGCTGTGTATCACCCAAACAAGTTTGATACACTTGGCTTAATTCCTTTTAGTTCTCTTATTTTCTCTCCTTTCTCCATCAGACTTAGTTGTAAATCAAAACCGAAACACACCTCTCTGGAACACCCTCCCACTCCATATTTTCCCTGTAGACATCAATCCACTGATGTTCAAGCTGAACATTATTGATACAGATCTCACCATCCAAGGAGAGTGAAGAGTCAAAAATGATTACGGGTGATGCTTTCTTTCTCATATTAGATAGGAAATAAAATATTAACACTGGATGTATTCTTTAAAGGTTTTAACTTTCTGGCAGTGACCATACTGGAGCACCAACAATATTGCTAACACATTTTATATTTTTCTTATAGACTAATATGTCGTAGAGAAAGAGCTGAAGGATGTGGGCTTTCTTTGTGATTTATAACATGTTATTGCTTTATCTGGAATTTTATGCAGCTCACACTCAACTGGTTCAACAATAATCGAGAATGAATGGTGGTTGAGCATGTTCACAAATTTTCAACTGACCATTGACAAAAAAGACACCAAAACGGTGTACAGTTTGTAGAAACAGAATCTAGTAAGAATAGGGACTTAAAACTGTTTCCCAAACGTTGCGTCTAACATGTGTGTATCATCACATTCCTGCTATAGTCATTTGAGACATGGCTTCTTGCATGAATGATATGGCAAAATACTTTCAAGATTTCAACAAAAGTGTCTAAAATTTATATTAAACATCAAATTAAATTCTTTTGCACCTGACACAAAAGTGCTGGAAAAAATGAACTGTCTTACAAAAAAAGCTTGCCTGAACTGATACCATATGCGGTGAGTTGGTTATGTCATCTGTCTTGATGTTTATAGGTTTCCAAAGCAATTACTTTATGGAGAATTAGATCTTAGTAAGTGTCTCTGGCACATGCCAAAAAAGAGATTTCACACACACACACACACACCATGCATGCACACACACATGCATGCATATGCACACACATATGCATATCATGTGTATCTATATATATGATCATATGCACTGAGTGCAGTAAAAACACCTCTGGAATGATTTCTTTGTAACGTCTAGAAGGTACTCTTGATATAGATGATGGCTTCCATTACTGAGGTGACCTTACCAGCACTGGGTGGAGGTGAGTATTGGGAAAGCATAAGAGCCCAAGTAAGAATGATGTGTGTAAACTTCAGGAAGCTGTTCACTCTGCCAGCCATAAAAGCATTTTCTCTCTCTCTTTCAATAAAAAGTCAATTGTCATGTGTGTGAAAAGTGATATTGCATGGCAGCAAAACATGGGGATTCAATGTGAAGAATGTGCAAGGAATGGAAAGGAGAGAAGAGAGCATACTCTGCTGGATGTATTATGTTAGCGTACATGAATGACAGAGCACAAATGAACTGAAAGGAAAATTTGGCATAAGAGGAATCAACTGTTGTTGTGAGCAAGAGAGAAGACAAAGAATACAGTAGTGTTACGGACATGTGATATGCATAAAAGGTGACAGTTGGGTAAAGAAGTGCTGAGTGATTCTAGTAAAGTAACTTGTGTAGAGAGGAAGATATAGGAAGAAATGATGAAGGCTGATCTCAGGAATCTGAGCTTCATGATGAAGACGACAATGAACTGCAACAGGTAACAAGATGTCAGGCTGGAGAAATCTTGTCCAACCGGATGTAAAAGTGATGACGATAATATATAGGCAATAAGTGTCTGTGTGTATATGTATAATATATATAAATATATATATATATATATATATATATATAAATTACATTATTAATAGGCTACTGGATGAATACCAACCAATAATATCCATTTGCGCTGTGATAGAACAACTTTTGCATACAAAAGCAGCAGCAAAAGAAAAAAGTAAATAAATGAAAAAAAGAAAAAAACAAAACAAAACAAAGAAACTAAGAAACTAGAGACCAATCATTAGGACAAAATTGGCAGCACAGGAAAAATTGAGAAAGTGTCTTAAGATCTGAAACACATTAGTAGACAACATAATCAGACTGGCGAACTGTTACAAACCAAGTAACATTGCAGGCAGGAAAAGAAATTAGTTCTTCGACATTTGCAATGCAGTTTATTAATGGACTGAAAGGTTTGTATTAAGTAGAAATGTAAAAAGATAAAGGGGAGGGGATTAGAGCTATTAATACTGCTCTTGTTCTTGTTCTAGTTGCTACTGTTGTTATTGTTGTTGCTGGTTTGGTGGTGGTGGTGGTTGTGGTTGTGGCGAAGGTGTTGTTTTTAACCACAGATGATTAATAAACAGCAATGAGTTGAAAAGAATGGTTTGCCTATACATACTTAATACTAGAGTATGTCCTACACACACACCCACACATGTATGTATACACTTTTGTATATGCATACATCTTCAGTTGTCTACCTATAAATACACACACACACCAAACGTCCGCAACTATAGACTATACGTGTATGCATACTCAAGCATACATGCGTGTACACAAAGACAACGACACTGTAATTTAGTAAAATGTAAATCCCAAATGAAGAGGAAGCAAATGCCTATTAAGCCAGCCACCATGAACAGAAAAGAGCGAAAGATAAAGTTGGAGACATAAAGGTATGTGTGTGTGTGTGTACATACATATATACATGTGTGTATATGTATGTGTACGTACATGTATACAGATATATATGTGTGTGTGTATACATACATATATATGCATGCATGTATGTGTATGTATATAGATATGTGTGTGTGTGTGTATATATATATATATTTTATACACACATACGCAGTCCCATGTATATGGGTGTTTATGTGTGTGTGTGCGTGTACATGTGTGTGTTTGCATTTATATAGTCAATGTGTGTTCTTATATGGGTATACATAGATGTGTATGCATATTTGGGTATGATTTCATATTTATATATATGTGCACACATACAAATACCAGCATAAACATATATACATACATATTTATGTACATATATGTGTGTGTGTATACATACACACATGTATGTATATATACGTCTCCCTCTCTCTCTCTCTCTCTCTCTCTCTCTCTATATATATATATATATATATATATACACATCTATATATACCTGCATATACATATATACACACACATATACATATATATGTATGTATATGTGTATATACATATATGTATATACTTATATACATACATATTTATATGTAAATATACTTATGCATAAATGCATGTGTGTGTATATGTACACATACGCACACACACACACACACACACACATCCATATACATATATATAGATACACACTGGCATGGCTGTATAGGTAGGAACCTTACTTTGCAAGTATGTGGTTTCAGGTTCAGTCCCACTGTGTGGCATTCTTGTGACCAATGCCTTGTGAGTGAATTTGGTAGATGGAAACTGTGTGGAAGCTTGTCATATATATATGTGTATGTGTCTTTGTACTTATCTCCCCCTTGCTTGACAACTTATGTTGGCTTGTTTACATCCATGTAACTTAGCAGTTTGGCAAAAGAGACCAACAGAATAAGCCCAGACTCTAAATATAAAAAAGACAGAAGTACCGAGGTTGATTTATTCTACTAAATCCTTCAAGGCAATGCTCCAGCATGACCCTCAGCTAATAATTTGAAACAAGTAAAAAATAAAAAAAATGTATCAATAAATACATATCTACATATCTACACACACATATTTATATATACATACACATACATACATATATGTGTTCATGTGTGTATGCACGTGTATACATATATATAATTATACACACTCAGACATCTATACATAAATATGAATGTACACATTGATATACACATATATAAGCACATACACCTGTACCTACTCATATACACAAATACGTGTACACACATCTACACAAAATATATGTACATGAACATATATATGCATGTGTTCATGTATGCCTATGTTTAAGCGTGTGTGTATGTGTATCTCCACTTGCATATGCATACATATTTATATACATACATAGAAAGAGAAAGAGAGAGAGAGCATCAAAGAAAGACAGAAAGAAAGAGACAGAGAGAGAAGCAGGAGTGGGGGAGTTCATTTGGAGAAATGTGTCCTGGTACTAAAGCTAAGTGAGTTGTCATTTGAGAATTGGACTTTTAACTGTGAGTTGAGTGGAGTCGTGCCTGACTAGCAGATCGCTATATTCCGTCTCCCCTGTTGCGAAGATTCAGTGATGCGACACTTAACCAAGGACCGATATCTGAATGAGGAAACTGGGATGCAGCAGAGAGTGGAAAATCTAGTCACAAATTCTATTTGGTTTATTTCATTACATATTTTCTTTATTATTAGTTTTTTTTTGTTTTTTTTTATTATTTTCTGTTTTTATTTTTATCATTATTTTTATTCTGCTGAAGCGATTGGATGGATAGGATAACTCCACCAGCACCAAACAGCAGTACCACCACCACCAACAACAACAATAAAACAGAAAACAACAACAACAAAAACAAGCACAATAATGATGACCATAACCAGAAAGATGACAATGCACAA
The DNA here is from genome assembly GCF_046866305.1 of Octopus bimaculoides. Lineage (NCBI taxonomy): Eukaryota > Metazoa > Mollusca > Cephalopoda > Octopoda > Octopodidae > Octopus > Octopus bimaculoides. The sequence goes on from NC_142928.1 coordinate 104,782,514, forward strand.
TAATAATAACAATAATAATAATAACAACAACAACACAGAAATACATAAACAAATACATAAATACATAAACAATGCAAGAATAACCATAGTGAGATGACAACAGCAATAATGATAATAATAATAATAATAATAATAATAATAATAATAATAATAATAAACCAACAACAATAAGTATAAAAAGGTTGACAACAATAATAGTAGAGTAACAACAAACAATAATTATAATAGAACTGGGCATGCGTCTTGGACTGTGTATGATTTGAAATATGCATTAGCAGATTGCGACAGACCAGCATGAATATTTGATTAATTCGCAGCCTTATGGCATTCATTACACTACAATGCAGATATGTTACACATACGTATATGTTTTGGTTTCATACAAACGTGTGAGGGTGTGAGTGTGCACGTGTTTCTATCTGTGAGTGTGAGTGAGTGGGTGTGTGCCTGCATGTGTGTTGCAATCTAGTTGTATGCCTGCGTTCTTTGTTTTGTTTTTTTATCAGTTTCGCGTGTGTGAATGTGTGTGTGCGTGCGTACGTATTTGTAAGTATAAATGGATGTCCCAATATTTCTCTGTCATAACAAATGTAAACACATGCATACAAATCGATGATGTGAGCGTGTATTTACATATAAGCACACACGTACACACAAATATGTATATATGTATCTACTCACCCTAGTGCATTCTCTCTCTCTCTCTCTCTCTCTCTCTCTCTCTCTCTCTCTCTCTCTCTATATATATATATATATATATATATATATATATATATATATATATATATATATATATATATATATATACACACACACACACACACTCACACAGAGGAAACTTGGCAATATCTTGAAAATAGAATTTCTTATGGTTAGCAGTTGTAAAGTTGGGAATAGATGATGTGAAAATTAAATAAGTTTTGTAAAAAATTATCAAAACTTAAAAGAAAGAAATCCCTCCACCATCGAAACTAAAAACAAAAACAAAAAACACAAATATCAAACACACATGCACGGATATGTTTATTCCTTTTTACTTGTTTCACCACTGCGGTGTGGCCATGCTAGAACACTGCCTTGAAGGGTTTAGTCAAACAAGTCAATCCCAGTGTTTATATTTTATTTTCTAAGCCTTGCACTTATTCTGTTGGGCTTCATTTGCTGAATTGCTATGGTACAGTTATGTAAATGAACCAACACTGGTTGCGAAGTGGTGTTTGGGGGTGCGGTGGGGGAGTGGAATAAACAAGCACACACACACATGGATTTATTTATATATATATATATTATATATATATATATATATATATATATATATATATATATATATATATACACACACATACATATATAAATACATATATATATATATATATACACATATATATACACATATATACACATATATACATAAATATACATATATACACATACATATATACACACCTACATATATATATACACATACATATATATACATATACATATATATACATAAACATACATCATCATCATCATCATCGTTTAACGTCCGCTTTCCATGCTAGCATGGGTTGGACGATTTGACTGAGGACTGGTGAAACCGGATGGCAACACCAGGCTCCAGTCTGATTTGGCAGAGTTTCTACAGCTGGATGCCCTTCCTAACGCCAACCACTCAGAGAGTGTAGTGGGTGCTTTTACGTGTCACCTGCACGAAAACGGCCACGCTCGAAATGGTGTCTTTTATGTGCCACCCGCACAAGCCAGTCCAGGGGCACTGGCAACGATCTCGCTCGAAAATCCTACAGGAGCCAGTCAGGCGGTACTGGCAACGGCCACGCTCAAAATGGTGCATCTCATGTGCCACCCGCACAAGAACCAGTCCAGGGGCACTGGCAACGATCTTACTTGGCTTGCCGGGTCTTCTCACGCACAGCCCATTTCCAAAGGTCTCGGTCCGTAGTCATCGCCTCGGTGAGGCCCAATGTACGAAGGTCTTGCCTCACCACCTCAGCCCAGGTCTTCCTGGGCCTACCTCTTCCACGGGTTCCCTCAACTGTTAGGGTGTGGCACTTTTTCACGCAGCTATCCTCCTCCATTCTCACCACATGTCCATACCAGCGCAATCGTCTCTCTTGCACGCCACAACTGATGCTTCTAATGTTCAGCTTTTCTCTCAAGATACTTACACTCTGACGGGTATTCACATTGACATTACACATCCAACGGAGCATACTGGCTTCATTCCTTGCGAGCTTACGTATGTCCTCAGCAGTTACAGCCCATGTTTCACTGCCATGTAGCATGGTTGTTCGTACGCATGCGTCATACAGTCTGCCTTTTACTCTGAGTGAGAGTCCCTTTGTCGCCAGCAGGGGTAAGAGCTCTCTAAACTTTGCCCAGGCTATTCTTATTCTAGCAGCTACACTTTCAGCGCACCCACCCCCACTACTAACTTGGTCGCCCAGATAGCGGAAGCTATCGACTACCTCTAGTTTTTCACCCTGGAATGAGATAGAAGTTGTTTCCTGTTTGTTTGCAGTCTTTATTGCACCTGAACATCTGCCACAAACAAAAACTAACTTGCTAGTTAACCTGCCTTTGATGTTGCTGCACCTCTTATGTGTCCATAGCTTGCACCGGGTACATCTTATAGAGTTACTACCTACTCCTTTTCTACATACTGAGCAGGGCCATCTACCTGAAGGGGTTTGTGTTTTATCTACCTTCCTACTTATTAGGATTTTGGTTTTAGCTAGGTTGACTCTAAGGCCCTTCAATTCTAGACCTTGCTTCCACACCTGAAACTTCTCCTCTAGTTCTGATAGTGACTCCGCAATTAGGGCAAGGTCATCAGCATAGAGGAGCTCCCAGGGGCAACCTGTCTTGAACTCCTCTGTGATTGCCTGGAGGACTATGGTAAATAATAGGGGGCTGAGGACGGAACCTTGGTGGACCCCTACCTCTACCCGGAATTCATTGCTGTACTCATTTCCAACCCTCACCTTACTGGCCGCATCTCTGTACATGGCTCGCACAGCTCTCACTAGCCATTCTTCTATCCCAAGTTTCCTCATTGACCACCAGATAAGGGATCGGGGGACCCTGTCAAAGGCTTTCTCCATGTCAACGAAAGCCAGGTACAGAGGTTTATCCTTGGCTAGGTATTTCTCTTGCAACTGTCTCACTAGAAATAAGGCATCAGTAGTGCTTTTACCTGGCACGAACCCAAACTGCATCTCATCTAAATTGATTCGCTCCCTAATTAGTTGGGCTATGACCCTCTCTGTAACTTTCATAACCTGATCTAACAGCTTGATGCCTCTGTAATTATTTGTATCTAAAGCGTCCCCTTTACCTTTGTAGCAGTTGACTATGATGCTGCTACACCAGTCATAGGGTATGACTCCTTCGTGTATCACCTGGTTCGTAATACGGGTGACTAGGCTATAGCCAACACTGCCAGATATTTTGAGCATCTCTGCAGTGATTCCTGATGGGCCGGGGGCTTTCCCGGTCTTCATACTCTTAATTGCTTTATCTACCCTGGTACTATCAACTCGGATAGCTGGTCCCTCTATTGGGTCGACATAAGGCAGGCTCTCTTTCTCCCATTCATTCTCTTTATTAAGCAATCTATCGTAGTGGCATCTCCAGACCTCTTTCTTTGCATCCTCATTTAATGCAAGCGTACCATCATCCATGCGAACACATTTCTCTCCTACAACATCACTATTCTCTCTCCTACACTGTCTTGCAACCCGAAATACCTCGAGTCTTTGGTCCTCACGGCGCAGAACATTGGCAAATCTTTCCTTATCTGCTTCCCCTCTGGCTAAATATATACATGTATATGTATATATATACATATACATATATGTATGTATATACATATATATATATACTTATATACATATACATATATATAAATATATATACATGTATATATATATATATAAATATATATACATATATATATATATAAATATATATACATGTATATATATATATATATATAAATATATATACATATATATATATATATATACATATACATATATATATACATATACATATACATACACATATATACATATACATATACATACACATATATACATATACATATATTTATATATATATATATATATGAAGAGATTTTACAAAAAAATAAAAGACGAAGATGGGTGTGTAAACAAGAAACAGATGTATTAGTTTAATGTTTGGGAAGTGAGAAAATCTTTTACGTTTCGAGCCTATGCTCTTCAACAGAACACAGAAATAAACAGGGAGAGAAAACATATATCTACCTATCTATCTATCTATCTATCTATCTTTCTATATATATATATATATATATATATATATATATATATATATATATATATATATATATATATATACATACATACATCCATACATACATACATACAACAAGCTGCTTTCGTTTCCATCAACCAAATCCACTCACAAAGCTTTGGTCAGCCTGAGGCTGTAGTAGAAGACTATTATATATAGTAGAAGACATTATATATACACACATGGTTGTCAAGTGATGGGGGGGGGGACAAACACAAACACACAAATATATACATGCATACATACATACATATATATATATATATATATATATATATATATACACAATGGGCTGCTTTCAGTTTCCATCTACCAAATCCACTCACAAGGCTTTGGTAAGCTTGAGACTATAGTAGAAGGCACTTGCCCAAGATGCCACACAGCGGGAATGAACCTGGAACCATGTTGTCAGGAAGCAAGCTTCTTACCACACAATCACACCTATATATACATATATATATTATATACATGTATTATATACATATGCACACAAGACCCCAATAGTGGATCAAACAGAGGAAGCTAGATCTCTGAACTCAGTGATTGATCCTAGTGGAAGAGGGCAATGCTAGATGGACTGGCTAGAAAGGTGCAACTCTAATGACACTGGAGCTTGTGGCATTCCATTGCAACCCATCTTCCAGACCTCTCATGTCACTCTAAGTAGTGCTACGGCAGAAGGATTTTCAGCCATAGTACATAGGAACGCCCTTGGCAAGATCTCCACCCTAAACAAATTCACGCCATTGGTTGGTTTCTTTTTGATCCAACACTTCCTTTCCCATTGTTTTCAACAAAATCCCAATGGTGATGGTGGTGAGGATGGCGGTGAGGATGGTGGGAGTTTGGTGAAACTAGAAGCTCTTAGTCTGGACTGGCATGATAGCAGCAGATGCAAGATGGTCACCTTCCTGGGACCTGGTGACAACCCAAGGACTCGGTCCTATATCTGCGACTGGGCAAGCCTTTGTGGGAATACTGCTATTCACTCTGAATGGGGAAGGCTCTAGAAAAGGTGGGCTAAACATTGGATGTCACTACAGAATCCTGGCTGGTAAGCCGCATCCAGCAGGACACCCATTCAAGTGGTTGAACAACAGAAATTAAATTAATTAAATTAACCATTGGAACATGGAATGTGCGAACACTTTTTGTTCCTCAAGACACGGAGAGACCAGAACATAAAATAGCTCTTGTCTCCAAAGAACTAGTGAGATTTAACATCGACATTGTTGCCCTCAGTGAAACATGCTTATCTGGAGAAGGAAAGACTGAAGAGATAGGTTTGGATTATACCTTCTTCTGGAAGGGGAAAGAAGAAGGAGAGAGAAAAATTCACTGAGTTGCTTTTACTTTAAAATCCAAGCTTGTGAGGGAACACCATCTGAAACCTTCTGCTATCAATGAATGGCTTATGACTCTCTAAATACCAACCTCTGCTACCACATTTAGACACTGATCTCTGCTTAAGCACATACACTCGATGCCAATGACAATGTGAAAAACACCTTCTACCAACAGCTGAGTGACCTGATCCTCAATGTACCACCCAATGACAAGCTCCTCCTCCTCCTCCTCAGAGATATTAATGCAAGGGTGGGGAGAGACAACAGACTATGAGAGAATGTTATTCACAAAGATGGGTTGGAAACTGCAATGAAAATGGACTCTTGCTTCTTGGGCTCTTCATCACCAGCACCCAATTTCAACCCTCAAATCGCTTCAAGACCACTTGGAAGTACCCTAGGTCAAAACACTGGCACTTCCTAGACAACTCCATCATCTGGCAATGAAACAAAAGGAATGTCCACATCACGTGAATGGCTAACAGCACTGACAATTGCTGGACAGACCATCGTCTAGTCACCCACCTTCAAATAATGGTTAACAACAAACTAAAGACTGGAAAAACAAAACCAGTCAGAAGAAAATTTGACACATTGAAGCTTAACAACTCAGAGATCAGCTCCCTTTATGCATCTTCCATTCTCAAACACCTTCAAATTTGTGGGAACTATCATGGCATCTCACTGCTTTTCACCGCAAGGAAAATCTTTGCAAGGCTCCTCCTGGATTGTCTTCAAGTCGTCACAGAGGAAGCCCTACCTGAATCACAATGTGGATTTTGACCATCCAGAGGGGCAACTGACATGATCTTTTGTGCTTGACAAATACAAGAAAAGAGTAGAGAATAACAAAAACCACTCTATTTTGTTTTCTATAACCTTGAAAAGGCCTTTGATAGCATCCCAAGGCCTGCAATGTGGAAGGTTCTCTGACGCTTCAGCTGTCCCAATCAGTTCATTTCCCTAGTACAAGGGTTACATGACGGTATGACTGGAACCATCTTCCATCAAAACCAACTGTCTGAAAACTTCCCCATCACAGGAGGATTTATACAAGGATGCATTTTGGTCCTGTTTCTCTTCTCCCTGTACTTTGCAGCAACATTTCATGAACTGCCTTCGGACAATCCAGGAGTCAACATCAGGTACTGATATGATGGGGGATGTTTCAACCTTGCCAGACTGAAGTCACGAAGGCTGACCAGGAAGCAAAAGATCACTGAACTTTAGTATGCTGATGACAATGCAGTGGTCTGCCACTCCAGTAAACAGAATTCAACAATTGGTGAATATCTTCACTAATGCTTGCACTTGGTTTGGCCAAAAAGTCAACATCAAATAGGCAAAAATCCTGCCACAGCCTGTTCTAAGTCAAGAAACTCCAGACCTCAACATTACTATCTTAGAGACGCCACTGGAGAAAATCGGTCACTTTTCATACTTAGAAAGTTTGCTTTTGAATAAGTGCACATCAGAAAAGGACATGGAGAACCGATTTTGACTTAGCCAGATCATACAAGCTAGTCTGTATGGTCTGGCTAAGTCAAAATGGTTTCCTGTATTCCTCCTTTCTACTTGGAGAGTTTAGATTTAATTATAAAAATATGTCCTTCTGTTCAAATTTAATTTCATTAAATTTCTAAATTTCTATGTCTTTATGCAGCTGAAGATTGCTCTATATTTTATATTTGATGTAATGTTTACATTGTTCAATTAAATGGAGTCGCATGAAATGATCATACTGTATTACTTCTGGATATCCTTGTTGCATATTTTGATTTTAATCACCTTATTTTGAAACTGCATGTATAATACCATACTAAATTCTGGTGCCTAAAATTAAGTACCATATTCACCTGAATCTATCTATCTATCTATCTATCTATATGTATATATATATATATATATATATATATATATACACACACACACATATATATACAAACGAATACACAAAGATACACACACATGATACTGATGGCTGTCTATTCAAGACTGAGAAAGACCATCACTGACCATTGCTCATGCATGAGGTTATTGCATCCAAGAGTGGCTTCACCTGGGCTCAAAACCGTGGCTTCTATGCATACATATATATGAAACATCAAAAGCTTTTCCATTTTTTCCCCAAAAGTAAAACTAATTCACCTGCTTATTGCTCCCTCACCCGTCTCTGTCTTTTGTTTGCTATATATTCAAATCTTCTATATGTGTGTGTGATAGTCTTCCACACAGTTTCCATATTCCAAATTCACTCACAAGGCATTAGTTGACTTGGGGATTCAATAGAAGACACTCAAAGTGCTGCACAATAGGACTCAACCTGAAACCACTTGGTTGCAAAGCAAGCTTATTAACCGCACCCCAATGCCTGTGCATAGCTTAAAAAACAATGTGGTGAGGAATTTGATAAGACTGTCAAGAATGTGTGTGTGTGTGTGTGTGTGTGCGTGCGTGCGCATGTGTTTTCACCTTCAATATTTAACAACTGGTGTTGGCTTGTTTATGTCCCCATAACTTAATGGACTGGCAAAAGAGAATGACAGAATAAGTGCTAAACTTCAGGAAAACAAAATCTAGGGGTGATTTGTTTGACTAAAACTCTTGAAGGCAGTGCTCCAGCATGGCTGAATTCCACAAGTTTTTCAAAGTGCAGAGTGAATGGTTGTAATATCATCATGGAATGTAAACATTACCAAACAGTTTTGCTCAAATGGTGACAAGGAATACACCAACATCCATGCACATTAACAAGAACACACACATGATTACTCTATAGGTATGACATAGTTCTTGCCAGTCTTTTTTTCCATGACTTGTTTCAGTCATTGGACTGCGGTCATACTGGGATACCATCTTCAATTGCTTAGATGAACAAATCCACCTGAGAACTTGCTTTTTTTATTTTTTAGCACAGTACTTATTTTATCAGTCCTTTTTTTGCTGCTGAACTGGTAAGTCATGAAGGACTTAAACAAAAACCAAGTTATAAAGTGGTGTGAAGACAAACATAAAAACACACATATACATATTTATGACAGGCTACCACAAGCATAAATTCACACACATACATGCCAGGCTTCCTCACAGTTTCTTCCAATCAAATTCACTCACAAGGCAGTGATTGGCCCAGGGATGATCAAGTCTTGATTCTCTAAGAATTAAGCTATCCATCACAGGGATGGTCAGCCAAAATTTCACTTTTACAAAAATAAATAAATAAATAACAATGGCTATAAAGATGCTGATGCTGCTGCCGATGATTATGATGATGAAGAGGGTAGTAATGATGATCATGGTGAGGAGGAATACAATGCTGATGAGGTTATTCTTTAAATTCACAGCAGTGATAACCACCACCATTTTAACTTTGGTTTCATAACAAATTTCTAAAGCATTTCCCCAACATATGTTATACTTATATATTTATCATAGCAGAGCTAGCAACTGATAAAGTTTCACTTTTACATTGGTACCTTGTGTATGTGTGTGTGTGTGTGTGTGTGTGCGCACACGTGTGCATGCAGGTATGTGTGTGTGTGTGTGTATATATATATATATATATGTATAAATGTGTGAGTGTGCGTATGTGCATGTACACACACACGACACAGCCACCAAGCAATATATGGTTTGAGTCTCATCTCAGCACATACAATATCCTTTTGTTTCTCAACTCCACCTCCATCTATTTTCTTTAGGGGAGAGTGGATGTATTTTTTGTAAATCATATCAGTTAATCACAACCACAATATTTGTTTTGGTGTGTATGCATGTGTGTAGTATATATTTACCAATATATGCATTGTTATTTACACTTACACACACACACAATATGCATGTTTGTGTGTATGTGTGTGCAGTTGTGTGTAAGCCTGGATATGTATGTTTATTTATCAATATATACTTTAAGTGTTTATATATAAATAGCAAGTACTTGTGTGTATACATACACACACACACACATATATACAGAGAAGAATGAGTCAAAATAACAAAAAGATACTCAACAGAATTTCAGAAAATTCTAAAAGCAGAAGAATAATGTTTCTTTTATATGGGAACAAAGCATCTTTTCATAATGGTAGATAGCATAGGAAAGCTGATTTAACACTGTATGTGACTGCTTTTTATATTTGAGGCCATGTGTAGGCTATGGGCACAATCACCTCCTCCATACCCAACCATTAAAAGAAATCAGCTCAACTTGGATGATTTGGAAATGGAGTTAACCCTAAACAAGTTTGAAACCAGATTAACTGTTTTAGTCTTCTAATACACTTCCATTCACATATAGGGTGCTTCATATAGGGTGCTTCATATAGGGTAAGAAATAAAGTTAATCCTAACAAGGTTTGAAATTGGATTAGCTGGTTTAAGTCTTCTAATATACTTCCATTTACATACAAGATGCCTCATATTGGGTAAGAAATAAAGTTAATCTTAACATGGTTTGAAACTAAATTAGCCGTCTAATATAACTACAATCAATTTACATATGGAATACTTCATACAAATATTACTCTACATTTAATTTTACTTGTTTAAATCATTAGATTGCAGCTATGCTGGGGCACCACCTTGAAGACATTTTAGTCAAATGAATTGACCCTGGTACTTTTTATTAAAGCCTTGTACTTATTCTATCAATCTCTTGCTGAACTGCCAAGTTAAGGACACATAAACCCAACACTGGTTGTCAAGTGGTGGTGGAAGATGAACAGAGATGACCTCCACCACATGTACACACACACACAACAGGTTTCTTTCAGGTTCAGTCTATCAAATCTACTCACAAGGCTTTGGTTGGCCTGAGGCTATAGTAGAAGACATTTGCCTAAGGTGCCATGCAGTGGGACTGAATCCGAAGCCATGTGGTTAGGAAGCAAGCTTCTTACCACACAGTCACTTAGGATCCTTTATGCAAATATCAAATTGATCTCAAAATCTCAGTGGTTGACTGGTACTTTATTTTACTGGTCCTGGAAGGATGAGTAACAAAGTTGATTAGGCAGGATTTGAACTTGATATGAAAAACCATAACTAAATAAATCAAGCACTTTTTTTCTAAGACACTAATTCCTCTACCATTCCAGCCACTTGCTATAAACAGTAATTTTTATATGATACACCTCATCCCACCAGTTCAGTTTAGTTAACTACTGTTAGAACCAATAATGGGCTCTGGCAAATGGTCCAAGTGTAAAAGTAGTCCTTTCAGAGTCTGACTTGTGTCTTTCCTCACCATCATTGTTGAAGAAAAACCAACCATCCACAGGGAAACTGTGAAAATTTGACAATTGATCTCTGATTCAAAGATCTATACAGAATCACTCAATGAGGGATCGTATTAGAACATCTTTCTTATAAACCTGCCTGCAACTATAGCCAAATCCAGACACATTGAGAAATCCACTGAATTTGTTATGAATAATGTAATTGCCATCAGCGTATTCAAAGATATAACTGATCTACGAACATTTGTTGACTAGTCATCCAAAGACTTTTGTATTTCTTCAAAAAAGATGTTTACTGCCTTGGTCAACCAGAATCCAAACTCAGACTAGTCGAACTGACCATTGAGTTCTACTAAAGTATGGGCATACTGTTTAGCCTTTGGTAAGACAAGGTGAAAAAATTAAAATGCTTTTTGAACTCCTCCTAGTTTACTACTTAACATATGACTAAAGCTATGTAGTGTAACTTCTTTGAACCATGACTCAGTAATGCATAAAAGTTTTAATCCATGTGATGATTGACAGATCTGGAAATTTGTTAAGTCTGGTGACACATAGAAAAGGGATGGAAGCTGGTCTGAAGATATCAAACCAACAATGAGCAGTAATGCAAAACCCTTGGAAAACTAAACAAGAATATGTTATTCCCTATGAATTATGATTGGCTTAAATATATTTATAAATTACTGTTGTTAAATGCCTGAAGTTTAAGCAACAAGGTCCACATATCTGACTCTTATATTAAAAATACTGATCTTCATTTTATTACAATAACAGAAATATGGGCACAATCATTACTTTGTGATGTTGTTTTTAGCATGGCTGGCAATGATTTGCTTCATAAAGACTGCACTAATTGCTGTGGGAGAGTGCGATGATGGTGTCCATTTGCTCAAGTTTTTCAGCCTTGCAATGGTTGGAACTAGTTGCAGCAAAAGATATTTTTCTGTGACATTTGTATAAGCATGTCAACACTTCTTGGAGTTGTTTGCTGTTCCTGTACCACCATCAAGGCACATATCTTTTTGATACCCCCAGAGTTGCATCTAGGAGAATAGGAGAAAAAAACAAATAACTGAGAATTGTAAAAGCCACAATAAAACATATAATTGAAAGATAAAACCAACCATACTTGGTATGATGAAGCTGAGAGCTGTGGCAATCAGTAGGTTTGACTGTGATAACACAAGTGTTCAGTAACCATAGAATACCTATTTCAATCCTGGTTAGAACATCATCAGCCATGAATAGCATATCTGGTTGAATTATATACACACTGTCTCCTTCCACTTCTCTCTCTCTCTCTCTCTCATGTTATATAACAGCAGAATGTTTGATACCTTTTATAACCACGTACTACAGAGCATAATGTTTGATACACAACACTGTTTGATACATGCATATGATATTGTTTGATACATATATAGCTCACTCTTTGATACATAGTGCATTGTTTTATGCACAGCACACGGTTTTATTATAGTATACTGTTTGATACACTGTACATTGTTTAATGCATACATATGATACTGTTTGATAGACAGCAAACTGTTTCATGCAAAACACACTGAATACACATACATAGAAAACTGTTTGATAGAGGGCAAATATTTGACAGAATCAATAAATTAAGGAGAAAAAAAACCCCAAAAGAACCTTCACATTTAATAATTTAAAAAACAATTTTGATTGGTAATGATAAATGATTTGCAGAATCATTAAGGCACTGAACAAAATGCCTTGTGGTGTATGTTCCAGTCTTTTAGATTCTGAGTTCAAATCCTGCCAAAGTCAATTTTGCTTTTTATTCTTTCAGGGTTGATAAAATAAAAAAAAACTGGTTGATTTAATTGACTGTTCTCCTGGCCATAAATGTGTGGCTTTGTGCCAATTCTACAAGAGATAATAGAGCCAATATCATTTTTAACCCTTCTGATACCAACCTACCCGAAACTGCCTCTGATTCAACGGTACAAACTTTCTGTCTCAAAGTGATCAAAATCAAACCTTCCATTAAAATTTCATGCTAATTTATGTTCTAAATGCCAGTTTAATAATGACAAAGTTATTTTACTAAATTCTTCAGTATTTTGGAAATAAATGGAGACAAAGATAGTACACTCCAGCAGAAATATGGTAACAGAAGGGTTAAAGTTATATAATGGACAGACAAAGCCATCCACTGATCTGTGCAATTTTCCACATTGGAAACTAAATTCCATTGTCACAAAATGAAAAAACTTTTGAACAGTTCTCAACTTATTATTAATACTGCTGAGAAACAAATGACTTTAGCTCAACATAAAAATCTATACAGCAAAATAAATAGCAGAACCAGTTAAAAAAATAAGCAACAGCAGCAGCATGTTTCTGGCGATCTTATGTCATTCACCCTTTTGATGGCACACATATGTTTGTCTCACACATTATATGTAAAATCTCTGCAAAAGATATTAAAAATTCTCTTCCGTTCCTAACACTGTACTATATTCTCCACCTCTCTCCCCTCCACACACACACATGAGTGTATATTATCCTTCATTTGCTTTCTCTCTAAATACACACACATATGACAAGCTACATTCAGTTTTTGTCTATCAAATTCATTCACAAGTCTTTAGGGCCTGGGGTTAAAGAAGTCACTTGCCTAAAGTGCCATGCAATGAGACTGAACTCAAGAATACATGGTTGGGAAGGAAACTTCTTAACAACACACACACATACTAGTGCGTGTGTGTTTGTATGTGCACACACACACACACACACACACACAGAGTGAAGGTGTTTGGCCTAGTGGTTAAAATGTTCAGCTCATGATCATTAGGCTGTGGGTTCATTTCTTAGATTGGGTGATGTGATGTGCAAGGCACTTCATACCATTCTAGTCAATATAGCAATAATGAGTATCTACCAGGGTACTGGTACAAGCCTTGCTCTCACCAACTGTCACATCTTGGATGCTCTGTCAGACCAAGGATGAGGAGATGAGAAAGTGTCTGGAACAACATAGGACCTAAAACAATTAGCGAGAGCATGATACCTGTATTTTATATGTATATCATAAATAGCTATGATGTAAATGATCAAGATTTTTATAAGATTGCAACAAAAAGTGAACAAGATCACCGATGGGAATTGAACTACATATCCATCATATACTGGAATGTGATACAAGACTGTTCGGTAATGTTGGAGCAATCTGGTTAAGTGGCTGCTGATGTTTGTTTACTTTCACCTGTCTCACTTGAAAATCAATCTTAACTTATCTCTAAGGAGTTAATGAGTGCTAATTTTATGTGTTAACTCATTCAGAAGTACTCTAGTGTAAGTGGTGACATGGACATCCATGTCTTACTTTAAATGTAAAATTCCAAACTTACATACACAGTTTGGGCCTAAAGTAATGTAAAAGTGGACATTGTCATAAGTCACTCAAACTGCATTTGTTCATAAACTAACTGTTTCTTTATTGTATCTCTTCCTGCTTTTCTTTCTGCAGGCAAATAATAGTCTCTAAGCACAAGAAGTGTGCTGTCATCGAGTTTTTGACAAAGGAGGAGAACAAGAACAGGTTGTTTCTGGAGATAAACACCATTAACAAGAGCAATGCGCTCAGATAGATGAAGTTTAAAGGAGGGATAACCAGCATTGAAGACAAACCATGCAGTGGGAGACCATCAACTTCAGCCACTGACATGAATCTTCAGTGAATGGATGAACTGAGTGATGCAGACAGACGAGTCACAATACATGGGTTTGCTGCACAACTGGATTGTGGTCACAATGCATTAAAAAGGATGACGAAAGACTTTGGTATTGGAAAGTGTGTGCAATGTGGGTATCTTGACAGCTGACACCGGATTTAACGGAGAGAAGGGTGGATCTGCAGGATCTGATCTGATCGGATCTGATTTGCTGGAAGTGTTTGCTGCCAAAGAAGATATGTTTATTTCTGATCTGGTGACAGGGTTTGAAATGAAGCCATATCTTTCTGATTCAAACAATGGCCTTAGTGCATGGAAAGGTATTGCTCCTCTTAATAAAAGCCCAATAAAGAGCCAGTAATCAACACAGAAAGTCATGGTGACCTTTTTTGGGATGACAAAGCATAATTTCTTTTTACCTTCTAGAACATGGTAGTCCTGTAAACAGCATGCAGTACCATGACATGCTTAAAAAGCTTAAAGTGGCCTTTAAGGTAAAGAGACAAAACAAGAATCTGTAAACAATCCACATTCATCAAGACAATGCATAACCATGCACATCTTTGATGACAAATCAGGCAATTGGCAAATTCAGATGGTCTATGGTCCCCCATTCATTGCATAGTTGGGATCTGGTGCCCTTAAACTTCCACCTGTTCAGTACAATAAAGGACAATCTTTGAGGACAATAATTTTAAGATACAGATGAGATGAAAGTGGCAGTGAAGAAGTTGGTATAACAGTGCACACCTGAATTTTTTCATTCAACAGTTGCGGTTAAAGATGGTGCAAATGCATTACTTGTGATGGAGACAATACTGAATTGTAGTACCTCTGTACAGATGAATAGTTACTCTGCCAATGTGTACAGTTTTAAATGACTTATGTCAAGCAGTGAAAAGTTAAACCCACTTTTGCAATAATGTTGCACAATCTATATGTGTGTATGTATGATGTTGTATTCTTTTATTCTTTTACTTGTTTCAGTCATTAGACTGCAGCCATGCTGGAGCACTGCCTTGAATTTTTAGCCGAATGAATTGACCTCAGTACTTATCTTTTAAAGCCAGGTACTTATTCTATCAGTCTCATTTTGCCAAATCTTTAAGTTATGGGAATACAAACACACCAACACTGATTGTCAAGAGGTGGTGGGGAGACAAATACAGACACAAAGAACACACACATATACACGATGAGCCTCTTTGAGGTTCCATCTAGTAAATTCACTCACAAGGCTTTGGTCAGTTGGAGGCTACAGTAGAAGAAACTTGCCCAAGGTGCCACATAGCGGGACTGAACTTGGAACCATGTAGTTACCACACAGTCACATCTGTGCCTATATATAGGGTGTGGTGAATAAATTGTTGCTTAAATTGCATGAAAATGAAGATAATACTGACATCTCATTTTAACAGATATATTTACCAAAATTACATAAAAATATCTTGAAATATTGAAGAGTATATTTATTCAATAAAATTGCAATTGACTTCAGCCATGGCCTCCAGATGACTTCGCAATTTCCTGCAACTCTTCTGGACAGTCTCCTTGTTTAAGTTGGTGAATGCTGCCATAATCCTTGCCTTCAGTTCATCTTTGATGTTACAAGAAGTTTTGTTGGTCTCTCGTTCAACTGTGTCCTACACATAATAATCAAGGGGGTTGCAGTCTGGGGAGTTAGGTGACCAGATGCAAGGGGTGATATGGTCACAGAAATTGTCCGACAACCATGACTGCATTCTAGTTGTGTGGCATGGTGCAGAGTCCTGTTGCCAGACGTAGAGTCTTCCAGCAGCCACCCTCTTGACCCAGGGCAACACTACCTCCTCAAGGTACTTGATGTAGGCCTCTATGTTAAGTTTGAGGCTGTGTGGGAAGATGAATGGAAGCATAACGTCGCCATCACTAGTGGTCACTTCAAACACCATGATGTTGATTGGATGTTTAATTTTTATCACTCTTGGTACATGCCTTCAGATTGACACCCAAACACTCTGAAATGTTCATATTAGAGCTTCTAGCACGAATGCCAAGCAGTACAGCATGTTGTTTCCAAATTTCTGGCAGAGTGTATTGCATCATGGTACTGTTTTTCAACAGATGGTGCCCAATTGACCCTAGTATATTGTGTAGTTGACAAAATCAAAAGCAAACAATGTGCATGCGCAAAATTAAAAATTAAAAATTGCAACAATTTACCCATCGCACCCAGTATCTGTCTGTCTGTCTATCTATCTATCTATCTACATATACATATCTTTTATCTTTTACTTGTTTCAGTCATTAGACTATGTCAAATGCTGGGGCACAGCCTTGAAGAAATTTTAGTTGAATGAATATACCTCACCTTTGCGTGTGTTCCAGTCTTAAAATGGATTCACATATTTGTACAAATTTTGGCAGACTTCATTTTTGAAGTTTGATGTCCTAACTTCCTTGCACTTGATTCACAGCTAGCAGAAGAATGGTGATTGTTACAAACTAATAAAACTGAAATGATCAGAGCAATATACTCTACTTTGACTATGTGTTGGGGGTGCAGGAAGCTGGGTGCTTAATTAAGTAAATAAATGAATAAAATGTTAATAAATTTATTTCCTGCGTGTCATAACAGGTATTGGCAGTTTTATCAGCAACAAATATTTCCTGGCAGAACTTTAGTTGGGTATGGATGGCTTTGTGAGTATCTAGGGGTAAGATGTGAACAAAAGTCATATACAAGTAAACTTACCCATTAGAGGAACAATAAGTTTTTCTCACTTCCATGCCCACCAGCCACTACAAAAATTATTGTCAACTTGGCATGCGTTATTCTTTTGTATTTGGAAGTGATAGTGTTGGAGGGGGGATCAGCGGAGGAAGTGTCATTGTAAGGTAGTAAAAATAGTTGTAGAAGAACTAACTAACCTTAGTGGCCATGGAGAGTTTGAGACTTTGCTCAAAGAAACAACAGGAAAAAATCAGGTATGGCTGTGTCATAAGAAGTTTGCTTCCTAACCATATGGTTCCAGGTTCAGTCCCACTTTGTGAGACCTTAGGCAAGTGTCTTCCACTATTATTCACATAGCTTGCCACAAGGGCAGTACTTCCACTATAGCCTTGGGCTGACCAAAGCCTTGTGTGTAGATTTGGTAGATGGAAACTGAAAGAAGCTTGTTGCATATGTATATACATGTGTGTGTATGCATGTGTTTGTGTCTGTTTGTCCCCCTACACACTGCTTGACAACTGGAATTGGTGAGTTAATATCCCTGTAACTAGGCAGTTCAACAAAAGCAACTGATAGAATTAGTACCAGGCTTAAAAAATAGTAAGTAAGTGTGTCGATTCATTTGACAAGAATTTTTCAAGCTAGTTGGGACATGGCTGCAGTCTAATGACTGAAACAAGACACACACACAGATGCACCTGATGGAGAGGATGGACATAGATAATCCCCCTGATGATGAGTACATTGGTAAGTATATAACAAAAATAGCAGAAGTTACACACAAATTCCAGAAAATAGCATAAATTGTACACATTTCACATAGGGTAGTTATGCTAATAATAATAATCCTTTCTATAGGCACAAGGCCTGAAATTTTGAGGGAGGAGGTAGTTGATTATATCAACCCCAGTACTCAATAGGTACTTATTTCATCAACCCCAAAAGGACAAAAAGCAAAGTTGACCTTGGAGAAATCTGAACCCAGAATGTAAAGTTGGTGGTGGTGCTGCTAAGCATTTTTTTCCCAGTACAGTAAAGATTCTGACAACTCAACACCTTCTTAATAATAATAATAATGGTTTCAAATTTTTCCACAAGGGCAGCAATTTTGAGGGGAGGGGATGCATCGATTACATCGACCCCAGTGTTCAACCCCGAAAGGATGAAAGGCAAAATCTACCTCAGAATTTGGACTCAACATAAAGACAGACAAAATACCGCTAGCATTTTGCCAAGTGTGCTAATGATTCTGCCAGCTTGCCACTCTAAATAATAATAATAACAACAACAATGGTTTTAAATTTTTGGCACTCCAGCAATTTTAGGGGAGGTGGTAAGTTGATTACATAGATTCCAGTGCTCAACTTATTCTATTGACCCTGAAAAGGTGAAAGGCAAAGTCAGCCTCAGCAACATTTGAACTTGGAATGTAAAGACAGCTGAAATACTGTTAAGCAAATACTGTTAAGCCCAGTGTGCTAATGATTCTGCTAGCTTAAATAATAATTTAAGCACATGGTTAGCAGTTATAATTAATGCAACTGACTGACCAGCACAAGGCTAGTTAATTATATTGACTCCAGCAACTAACTGGTACTTGTTTTATTGATTGTAGAGGCATGAAAGGCAAAGATAACAATTCTGTCAACCCACCACCCATAATAAACATGAAGAGGTTTATTGAGACTGAAACACGTCTAGAATTATCTACCTGACATGCTGAAGGAACTGAAAATAATAGTCGTTGACAACTATTGCTTTTACTTAACCTCATATTTTCCAAGTTACCTCATAGTTAGCTTTTCGATGTTCCTGACATTAAAGATATAGCACTAACTTAACTAGAAACACATGAATGGTTAATATAAAATGAAACACCTACTTACTACAGCCTAGCTATGTGCTACTGAAAAGGAAACAGCACTTATGTAATTTTTTTTATTTAATCAAAATTAATCTTTGAAAGATTGTGATTGATATTGGTACTGATAGCCAAAGGCACAATTTTATTACAATTTATTGTTTGTTTATTCTATGTTCAGTCATTGAGTTATGGCTATCATGCTGTCTTCTTCTTCATATGAGAAAAATAGTGACTAGTCAGCTTTGAAAGTTTTTGAACATTTCAAAGATAACTAGACATAATTAAATCAATATATATTTTTTTGACCTATCGCTGTACCAAGTTTTGATAGCAACATGATTCCCAAGAACTACAGAACCAAAAATACACGCAAAATCAACCCAGTGAGGAAACTTAACAAACAGAGAAACATGAGGTAGAAACTGATGGTGAGCTGCAAAGTCAAAACATCTAAGAAAACAAATGTTTATGATATAGCTAGAAATGGAGCAGAGCTGAGGAGGTAGAGGTTATCAAAGCTTTCTTCATTGACAAATTAAAACTCCTTGAGCAACATCACAGAGTTGCTTGACCAAATCAGGCAAGAAAAAAATCCCAATAGTCATCCACAAATAAATAGCATATAACTTGTCAAACATTAGAAGTGATATTATGTAAACAACAACAACAATATCAACATCAACAACAACCAAGTAATCTTTGATGAAGAGGAAAAACAGAGCACAGAGCTACTAAAAAAGCAAAAATACAACACAATAATTCTGTATAACCCAACAATAGTCGCAATAACAGAACATAACTATACAGCAATCCATCGACATCACATAAACATAGTAAGAGAAACAAAAAACAGCATTAAACCTATCAGAGTCAAGTAAGAATAAAGAACAATATTTCAATGCCAACATATGCAAATAAATACAATCACTTGGAAATTATAATAGACAGCCCTTAAGTTAGTAGCATATCCCCAAACGCTGGCAAATAGAGGCCTTTATCATTATCAGGCAAGCCTTTAATTTGTCAGAAGAGACTAGTAAATCAGATGAGCTCAGTAGTTGCTAATATGCAGTTAGCCAGTTCAAAGGAGCAGTGGCCATTGTAATATTAGTAAAAGGAGCAGAAAGATGAATCAGCACAGCTGTGAGCCAGTGATTAAACTGTGTCAGTGGCTGATTTATTCCCAATCTGTTGAGTGATATTTGTTTGGATGAGCTCTAAGATGTTTTCATGTGTAGCAGCTGCACTGTTTCAAATATCTCAGGAGTCATTCATTGTTTATAGTTGATTTTGTAGAGAGTTAAGCATTTTCCGGACTAGAATAGGAAAAGTTGTGTTTGTGATGTAGTTTAGCCAATCTTATAATATATATGGATGTTGCCATGAAAAACGAGCATTTGTAGTGATGTTGATGGCTTTAGTTGGACATTCATGTATATGGGTAGTCTGTAGTGCAAGGTAGTTTATTTCATATGCATGGTAATTATTTCTTAGTACTCTGGAAGATTGTCATACTATCGATGTATCAAATATAAACTAACAAATGTACGGCTGCAGAGTGTAGTGACAAAAACAGTTGGTGTTGAAAGAAAAATCTCTGGGCTGTGTGGTAAGAAGCTTGCTTTTCAACCACATGGTTTCAGGTTCAGTCCCCAGGTGTGCCACCTTGGGTGAGTGTCTTGTACCAAGACACTCGGGCCAACCAAGGCTGCTTTGTGAGTGGATTTGGTAGACAGAAACTGAAAGAAGCCTGTTGTGTGTGTGTATGTGTATCATCATCATCACCATCATTGTTTAACGTCCACTTTCCATGCTGGCATGGGTAGGACGATTTGACTGAGGACTGGCGAACCAGATGGCTGCACCAGGCTCCAATCTGATCTGGCAGAATTTCTACAGCTGGATGCCCTTCCTAACGCCAACCACTCTGAGAGTGTAGAGGGTGCTTTTACATGCCACTGGCATGAGGGCCAGTCAGGTGGTACTGGCAACGACCATGCTCAAATGGTGTTTTTTATGTGCCACCTGCACAGGAGCCAGTCCAGCGGCACTGGCAATGACCTCACTCGATATATATGTGTGTGTGTGTGTGTGTGTGTGTGTGTGTGTGTTTATCCCCCCACAATAGCTTGACAAGTGATGGTGTGCTTACATCCCTGTAACTTAGCAATTTGGCAAAAGGGAATGATAGAATAAGTAGTAGGCTTACAAAGAATAAATCCTAGAGTTGATTTCTTTGACTGAAAAACCCTTTAAGGCAGTGCTCCAGCATGACTGCAGTCAAATGACTGAAACAAATAAAAGAATAAAAGAATTCAACTGAACCAGCATGCAAACAAAAGTTTCAATGGAAAAATTGGCCAAAAGAGAAACTATGTAACAATAGTAAGTGTTATCTAAGACAAATATGCAAAAATATAGACAAAAGAAAAAAAAAAGCAAAGCTATACAGAAGACTTACAATTAAGGACAAACAAGAATTCAGAGAAACAAAAGAAAGATTAGTTCAACAGGTGAAAAAAGGCAAATATTTAAGAATACACAGGCCTGAAAATAGAATCAAATAATTCAAACAAACTAAAATGTTCTGAGAAGATAAGCAAAACCTTTACAGAGAATTACACAAGAGAACTGTAGTAACAGAGAATTCTCCAGATAAAGAAACACAGAAACTTTGAAGAAAACTATCAGGAATAGAAATACTTCATAAAACAAATGGAATAATCCATAGAACAACAGAACAAGTGAACCTTGTAGTTGCTTAGGCATGAGCAAATATTACAGTAGAAAATATATTAGAAACTGAAAGAAAGAAGGCAATTAAAAACCCCATAAAATGTGAGATACAGCCTAAACTTTCTGGATCTACATGACTTAAATAAACCTGGTCAAATGTTTCATTAAGAATTATTTCAAATTTTAGAACAAGGCCAGCAATTTTAGGGAGAGGGTTTAGTTGATAACACTTGAGTGGTACTTATTTTATTTCCCTGTAAAAGACAAAATTGATCTTAGTGGTATTTGAACTCAGCAAATAAAAGGCCAGAAGAAATGCCTATGTCTAACATGGTAATTATAGGTTTCATAAAACTAGCATGCCTAAATGGACATACAAAATAACAGTATGTCACAAAGATGAAAGTCTAAAAACTGACACCATTAACATTGAAAATAGAATATTCTGGAGAGATTCACTCTTACCAATCCTGTTCCCTCTTGCTTTTCTTCTATTAAATACAGTGACAAATTCTACAAGAAATAGATTCTACCTTAATCTTTTAATAAGACATTTGTCACAAATATAACAGCTAGCATTTGGAAATGGTCTGGAAAACAGGTGTGGCTCCTTTCCACACAATTATAGGTCAATCATATACATTCTTATCTTTGACGTGATCCTGACATAGACAATAAAAAGATATATGAACACCAAGATACAAATAAACTTGTACTGGAAGAGGATGGTTATATAGCTGTAAAGACCAGCTATGGCAATGTCGCCATCTCTCTGCCAAATGGGAAATAATTCTGAGCATATTAGACTTATTACCCTTGGTTATAATATACAAACTAGAATGTTACCTGCCATATGAGGGGTAATGTTTGGGAATATCATTTTGCCCTTGTGGGTAACAACAGATAATATTATATATGTAGTTAAGGTAAAGACCCTCATCAGTCATGAATGACCATGAGATTGCACCTAGAAAGTTCCCCTCCAAGGTACAAATCCAGGCAAAGTTGTTTATGGAAGATCAGCAGTTGCCCATGCCTACCAGCCTCCTCTCTCCATGCCAGTGATGTTATCCAAGGGAAAGGCAAGGTTGATACAGCATGGCACCAGTGATGTAGCAACTCATTTCTACAGCTGAGTGAACAAGAGTAATGTGAAATAAAGTATCTTGCTCAAGAGCACAACACACAGCCAGGTCCAGGAATTGAACTCACTACTTCATGATTGTGAGCCCAATGCTCTAATCACTGAGCCATGTTTGATAATTAGATGGTATTGGAATGAGAAAAATGGTGAAATTATAATTATTGTATTGATGTAGGATTACCAGATATTAACCACAGCAGCAATACTATTTGTCACCTAACAGGTAACACACTAATAAATAAATAAAATAGAAAAAAAACCCCTATATACTGATTGAACAGATTACTAATAAAAAACAAAATAACCTATAATGATTGTGTATCATTTACAGACCTTTGAATGTAAAATAAATTATAAAAATTATCATAAGTAATTATAGGTTTCATAAAACTAGTATGCCTAAATGGACATTCAAAATAATAGTATGTCACAAAGATGAAAGTCTAAAAACTGACACCATTAACATCGAAAATAGAATATTCTGGAGAGATTCACTCTTACCAATCCTGTTCCCTCTTGCTTTTCTTCTATTAAGTACAGTGACAAATTCTACAAGAAATAGTTACAGAGTTGATGAGGCCAAGAGCTGCCACTTACTCTATATGGACAGCATCAAACTCCAATTCAGATCTAATAATAAATAGCTGGGAAATATTTCACCTTACAGTAGACATAATACTTTATAGCTCTGACATTAATATGGAGTTTGGAATTGATAAACATGTCAAGGCTAGCATTAGTTGAGGAACACTGACCAAGTCAATAAATACAGATAATGAAATCAACCAAGCAATATAATTAATTATCAGGAAAAAGAAGAGGTATTAATATCGGTGAATCAATGATGAGGGAATATGTAGCATTTCAGAGTGAAATAGATACTGTGAAAGGAATACATCTGATGGCCTAGGTTTGAAACAATCCTAAATAGTGAATTTAAATCACAAGATGGGAGAAATAAGCAACTTAGCTATTATAGCAGTAAGATATATATTCAGTGAAATAAACTAGAAGCGTATGATATTCAAGAAATGTACAGAAAATGTAGCTGTGTGGTAAGAAGATTGCTCCTTGACCACATGGTGCTGGGTTCAATCTTACTGTGTCGCACCTTGGGTAAATATCTTCTACTTTAGCTCCAGGCCAACCAAAACATTGTGAGTGGATTTGGTAGATGAAAACTGAAAGAAGCATATCTATCTATCTATCTATTTACAGATAGATAGATAGATGGACAGATAAATATAAGTTTGGAGAGAGGTTATATGCCCATGGCTGCTGGAGTCTGATGCTTCATCTCTAAAGCTAAGTGCTTTATGGATACAAAACCATTGGTCATTCTATGAATGGACATATATTTAACTTCATGCAAATATATATACATATATATATATATATATATATATATATATATATATATATATATATATATATATATATGGGTTGTGGTGACTAAATGGTCATCTAAATTATGCAAAAATGAAAATAACAATGACATATCCTTTTAACAGGTATTCTTTATTCTTTTATTCTTTTATTTGTTTGTCATTTGACTGCAGCCATGCTGGAGCACCGCCTTTAGTTGAACAAATCAACCCCAGGGCTAATTCCTTGTAAGCCTACTGGTCTCTTTTGCTGAACCGCTAAGTTATGGGGACATAAGCACACCAACATCGGTTCTCAAGCAATGGTGTGGGGACAAACATGGACACACAAACATATATATATATGATAGGCTTCTTTCAGTTTCCATCTACCAAATCCACTCACAAGACTTTGGTCAGCCCAAGGTCATAGTAGAAGACGTTTGCTCAAGATGCCACGCAATGGGACTGAACCCGAAACCATGTGGTTGGTAAGCAAGTTAGTTACCACACAGCCACTCCTGTGCCTGATATATTTACCAAAATTACATAAAAATATCTTGAAATACTAAAAAGTAAGTTTATTCAATAAAATCACAATTCGCTTCGACCACAGCCTCCAGACGACTTTGGAATCTCCTGCAACTCTTTTGCATGGTCTCCTTGTCTAAGTTGGTGACTGCTACAATAATCCTTACGTTCAGTTCATTTTTGATGCACCCTACACATGATAATCAAGAGGGTTGCAGTCTGGGGAGTTAGGTGGCCAGATGTTAGGAGAGATGTGGTCACAGAAATTATCTGACAGGCATGACTGGGATCTCTTGCTTGTGTGGCATGGTGCAGAGTCCTGTTGCCAGACATAGGGTCTTCCAGCAGTCACCCTCTTGACCCAGGACAGCACTACCTTCTCCAGGCACTTGATGTAGGCTTCTGTGTTGATTCTGAGGCCATGTGGGAAGACAAATGGTGGCATAACGTCACTATCACCAGTGATCAATCCAAACATTATGATGTTGACTGGATGTTTGATTTTTATCACTCTCAGTACATGTCCTCAGACTGACACCCAAACACTCTGAAATGTTCATATTAGAGCTTCCGGCGCGAATGCCAAGCAGTACAGCATGTTGTTTCCAAATCTCTGGCAGAGCGAATTGTGTCATGGTGCTGTTTTTCTCAGACAGTGCCCAACTGACCCTAGTATATTGTGTAGTTGACAAAATCAAAAACAAACAATGTGCATGCGTGAAATGTTCTTTTCAAGTGATGTTACATGTTTTACTTTTGCATTTTTCCCTTATATATGTATGTATGCATATATCTGTATGTGTGTGTGTGTTTGTCCCTCAGCACTGCTTGACAACTTGTGTTGGTTTGTTTACATTCCAATAAGTATTGGGCTTAACAAAAATAAACACTAGGGTTGATTTGTTTGACTAACCCCTTCACGGTGGTGCCCCAGTATGGCTGCAGTCCAATGATTGAAACAAGTAAAAGGTGAAAGATGAAAAAAATAAGAAAACTAGCTTACATGAGGTTGTCTAACCAGCTAGAAATAGCAACCAAATTTCCCATAAATAACATTATTTTGAAAAAGAAAGAAGAGCACATTGTTATAAATATGAGATAGTCATGGTGAGAATGTATTTGTTTGTAGGTCTGTTCAATCATGGTTCATCTGGAGTTAAACAAAAACTGTTAATGAAATTCAAATTGAAATTCTAATTGTGGAGGGAAAATGTGGAAGAGGTAGACCCAAGAAGATGTGGGACGAGGTGGTGAAATATAATCTTTGGTTGTTGAGTCTTATGGAAGTGATGACAAGTGACTAAGACTTCTGGCAATTTGTTGTGCTTGAGAAGACATGTCAGACAAAGGGAAATTGTAGGAAGGACATCCAGCCATAGAAACCAAGCCAAAACAGGGGACAGGAGCCTGGTGCAGCTCTCTGACTTATCAGCTCTGGTCAAACCATCTAATTCATGCCAGCATGGAAAATGGACATTAAGTGATGATGATGATGATGGTGATGAAATAACTTTAATCAAAAGCTAGCACATAGCACATTAATGTTTGGTAGACAGAATACAGTAAAAAAGTCTTGTGTAACTGGAGATGCTCTATAAAGCCTCAACAGGTGGACTGGATATTTACTCCCAGAAGAAAACAAGACAGTTATAAAAATGTTACTCAACTAAAAAGCTGTATTTAATACACACAGAAGCTTAGAAATATTTAGCAGAATGTGTACTCTAATCATACACTACTCACAAAACATGACACTTAACATTAAATACACTTACAAACCAGAAAATAAGAAGGAAGTAAACCAAAAAAAAAACAACAGGAATACACCATATGAAATGAAACACCTCTATGAATAGTTCTTCAAACTGAATAAAGCTGATTGTGACAAACAACAAAACTTTATCTGGTTCCAAGGCTATCAACTGAAAAGGAGAAAATTAGTTTGGTAATTCCTGTTTTGGAAGAAATGGTTCATTCAAAGCAGACACCACAAAAATATATATGAAATAATTCTTTTTTTAGAATGGTGGATCTTGAAGCAGATAAAACTACAAATAATCCTTTCTATTATAGGCACAAGGCCTGAAAATTCAAGGGAGAGTCAATTACTCTCAAGGGAGAGTCAATTACTAGTCAATTACATCGACCTCAGTGTTTCACTAGTACTTAATTTATCGACTTCAAAAAGATGAAAGGCAAAGTCAACCTTGGTGGTATTTGAACTCAGAATGTGAAGATAGGATGAAATACAACTAAACATTCTGCCCAGCGTGCTAAGGATTCTGCCTGCTTGCTGCATTAATAATAATAATAATAATAATAATAATAATAATAACAACAACAATAATCCTTTCTACTATAGGCACAAGGCCTGAAATTTTAGGGAGAGGACTAGTCAATGACATTGACCCCGATACTTGACTGGTACTTAATTTGTTGACCCAGAAAGGATGAAAGTCAAACAGAATTTGAATTCAGAATGCAAAGATGGATGAAATACTGCTAAGCATTCCACCTGGCATACTAATGATTCTGCCAGCTCACTGCCTTAATAAAAGCTAAATACTGGGTTAAAAAACCCTAGTTATTCAAGATCCACCTTTCCAAAAAAAGAATTACTTCATGTTCTCTCAAAGATTATAAATTCTTATGATATCAACAGTTTACGATTCTCACTGGTAAGAATAAAGTTTCTAAAATGGATAGAAAAATTCAAAGGATTGCTTTGGTCCAATGGTAGAACACCTGTCATGTTTACAGGAGATATGGGTTTGAGTCCCATGGGTAGCTTTCAGTCTTTTCTATCCAAATGGTTTCTCAAACCAATATTCATATGCTATTATTTATAGCTTTATCTGCTTCGAGATCTTCTGTTTCAAAGAAAGAATAATTTTGTGTTCTCTCAAAGTTTATAAATTCTTATGATGTTGAAAAAAATTATGTGTATATATATATGTATTTATGTGTGTGTGTGTGTGTCTTTGTGTCTATGTTTGACCCCGACCATCACTTGACAACTGATGTTGGTGTGTTTATGTCCCCATAATTTAGCCGTTCGACAAAAGAGACCAATAGAACAAGTACTCAGCTTACAAAGAATAAGTCCTGGGGTCGATTTGTTCGACTAAAAAACCCTTTAACGTGGTGCAAGCATACACCAGAGATCGTTATGGAATATAGAAAATGGCGATTTTCTCCAAGATATATAAAATACAGACAGATAAAGAGATAGGAACAAATTGTCCTGATATAAATTTAAAATGAAAATAAGATCCAATAATAATTGGATATTGAAAAATTCTTCAAACATAATAACCTCCAAAGGAAGACATCAAAGCATATTTTAAAAAAAACCCCAGTAATTATAAGGATGTTTGGAGAAACAAAGCCAGCTAAAAATTGAAGCAATACCTGATAATTTTTCTCAATGCTATGATAGCACTTCTAGGATATGCTCATATTGTGCATAAGAAAGCAAAACATACTTTATATTTACTGAGTTACATAATAGTTCTAGAGAGTAGAGTACATTAGGATAATAACAGGAAAAGATGATAGTAATGATAATGGGTGTGATCACCAAAGAGGGACAGCTAATAAAGGAACCCACAAATCTGAGAACATGTGAGTCTAAGGACAAGTGTCTTCTCACAGTTGTGTTCTCTGGCCTACAGGACCATTCATATAGGCTATTAGTGCATCTCTCACACAACTTTCAGCAAATGGAAGGCACTACCTCTCTCTCTCCCTCTCTTTCTACCCTCAGTTTCTTCCCGAACTTGTATATGCAGAAGCTGACAAGAGTTTGGGCAACAAAGTGGGTGTTTGCCTTTGCTTTTTATTTTTTCAATCATGTCAATCAATCTCTTTTAATTATGCTCATTAGACAGAAGAAAACTGCCTGCTCTTCATGGTCACAGGAAGGCAATGGGGCAAGCCTCACAATGGACTTGGTTGATAGCCAGATCTGTTCTACATGCAACAAAAGCTGTTCAACAAAACTCCATAGTTCAGTAATGCTCAATCACTGAATGAATGTAACAGAACAGAGTTTCATCATGCTGTACACACACACACACATCAGACAGACCTGGGTGATGGTGCTACATGTTTGTAAAGTTTATGCTTAACGAGCAATATCCACTCCCTACCAGTAGTACTACTAGGCCAGGGACAAAAACAATTTGCATTATAATATCACAAGGCAATACAAATACAAAATGCTAAACTCTACTGGACAAGAAAAACATTTTAGAGAATGTGTTATTTTTATCTTTTACTTGTTTCAGCCATTAAACAGTAGCCCGGCTGGGGCACCACTACGAAATGTTTAGTCCAACAAATTACTCTTGCACTTATTTATTGTCTGTCTCTTTTGTAGAACTGCTACGTTAAGGGATGTAAACAAACTAACACCAGATGTCAGTGGAGGCAAGACATACACACACACACACACACATATACAAAAGACTTCCACATAGTTTCCACATAGTTCACAAGGGATTGCTTGGTCCAGAGCTATAAATAAAGACACTTGTAGTATGCTCAGTAAGGTGGTTGGAATTAGAAAGGACAACCAGCTGTAGAAATGATGCCAAAACAGACATGGAGCCTGGGCAGCTCTTCAACTGGCCAGCTCTTGTCAAACCATCCAACCCATGTCAGCATGGAAAACAGACGTTAAATGATGATGATGATAATGATGATGGGCAACAGCAACAACAGTAGGAAAATATTTCCTTCTTTCTTACATAGGTCACAAAATCCTACGGGGTTTAAAAGGAATGAGGGACAAATGTTTGTGATATCCATGCCTTTACTGAAGGCATTTACAAAAGAGTTAAATAATAAATAGACTTCACTGGTGGTTGATGCTATCTCCAAGAGCAATGTGTGTATGTGTGATTGTGTGGATGGGGGGTGGTGGTGAATAGGAAGAAAGCAAGTGGTTGGGGAAGCTCTGTCACCATCACAGTTGTTGAAATGTTGCTCCTCCTGATAGCCCAAGCCAGCCTTT
Organism: Octopus bimaculoides; assembly: GCF_046866305.1. NCBI lineage: Eukaryota > Metazoa > Mollusca > Cephalopoda > Octopoda > Octopodidae > Octopus > Octopus bimaculoides. Next base: position 104,812,511 of record NC_142928.1, read on the forward strand.
CACCAAGGGGTGATGATGATAGCTGCATAAAGTGAAATGATATGAAATGAAATGGTTTGAAAGTAAGATTCAGAAACTGGGTTGTTGATTGGAGGAATGGGTTAGATAGGTCAGTAGGTAGGTAGGCAGATAGGTAAGTGGTCTAGTCTAGATCAGACTGCTGCTGCTGCTACTACTACTACTACTACTACTACTACTACTGCAGCAATAATAAATCACACCATTTAAATGCTTGGTAACCACAAAGTGACACATCCTTTCTCACCAGTAGGTATCACAAGAGGTAAACAGTGGGGGTGAGGCGAGAACATTATAAAAGATGTCAGATTAGAGGATGTGCAATAGTGACACAGGGGGGGGGGGAGAAGAGTGGCATGTTTATATAACATCCAGGGAAATAATAATAATAATAATAATAATAATAATAATAATAATAATAATAAGAATAATAAGAAGAAGAACAAGAACAAGAAGAAAAGGAGTAAGGCTAAAAAAAAAATCCCACTAATAATAAACTCTTCCACCCCATAAATTATTTGCAACTATGTAACTTAGGCCTCCTCTTATCACTGCTACTGATAATATAATAATAATAATAATAATAATAATAATAAATAAATAAAACAAATAAAACAAAAAGCAACTAATAAAAATGTTTTCGTATTTGTCACAAGGGCAACATTAATCCAAAACATTGTGACACAATACAAAACATTGTTGAATGTACATAAAAATATATAATAAAATATTGCAATTTATGACACACATCCACAAACACACACATTAACATATATCTCTCTCTATATATATATACGCATACAATTCATATGCTTGTGTACATATATCTATATCTATCTATCTATCTATATATTTTTTGTTAGATACATTGACATACACATAACTGTGCATTATATTTATACACACATACACACATATACATATCTAGATACAATGACACACATATCTGTGCATTATATCTATATACATATATATTTCATTTGCATGAAAATATCTATGTACTATGTACACTGAAGAGATGAATAATATATAAAACTTTGTGGGTGTTCCTTTTGTAGTTTCCTGAATACAGAATAGACATGCATATGGACAATTCACACACACACACACAATTCTAACAACGCAATCTGGCAGGATCTAATTTTGTTGGCATCTAAGAAGTAAAAGGGAAAAACTATACACAACCAATTTTCATTGTCATATCTGCAGAACAATCTTTTAATTTCTTAACAACCATTTGTTTGATTGAGAATGACAAAGGGAATTATGAAAGAGTTTGCAAGCCATGTGCTGGGTTCCCACTAGTAAGTATAAGAGAAACCAGACACAATGATCCAGAGAGAAAAATCGAACTTCTATGGACATGTAATGTGTATGAAAAAGGATGGAAGCTGGGTACAGAATTGTTGAGCCCTTCTAGTTGAAGGAACCAGCAGAAGAGAAACCCCAAGGGAGACATAAAAAGAGGTAGTGATGGATATGAGGAGGTTAAACTTCACAAGGGATATGAAAAAGGGCCATAACTAGAGGCAAGGCATTGTGCTAGGCAAGACCAGTACAACCTATACAAGCAACATTTCTGGCTTTACATTCTGAGTTCAAATGCTGCCAAGTTTGACTTTATCTTTCCTCCTTTTTGTGATTGATAAAATAAATACCAATTGAGCACTGGGGCCGATGTAACTGACAAGCCCCTTGCACTAAAACTTCAGGCCTTGTGCCTATAGTAAAAAGGATTATTGCTGTTGTTTAGCCATATGTAAGCACTGACTGTGATTATCATACAAGTTAGAAGGTCAATTCTCTTCTGTAACAGCTATGTATACTTGGATTATGAAGCAAAATACCAAGCCCCTTAAAATCGTATAGGATCAAAAGACTCAGCTGAAATGAGTGATATTGTTGGATTCTTTTTCTTCTTTCTTTCCTTTTGTTTTTTCTTGTTTCAGTCATTGCACTGTAATTATGTTGGGTGCTACAAATTCATTAGAACCTTCCATTTTTTATAATAAATGTAGATTTTTTTCAACATAATACATGTTCATAACTAACATTGAATTCTTTTTGAAATTTAAAAAAAAAAATGGTTTTAACATTATGCTTAATCCTTCAGCATTAAAACAAGTCATATCTGTCCCAAACATCCGACCAGTTTTATGCTCAAACTAGTCAGATATGTTTTATGTTCAAATATATCCTACAATGTAATTCAAAAATAAACAATCACATCATCGAAATTCAAAACTATGAGATAATGCATGATTAGTTCAAAACAATATGAATAAATAAGCATTACACTTGACAAAGTAATCTGAATGTGAAAGGGTTAAATAGAGCAACACTGAAATTAAATATTCAATAATTTCTGTTACTAGTGAATATACCCATTTTTTAAAAATTGAAGACTCTATATTAATAAGTTTCTTTTTTTTTTCAACCATTAGAATATTTCATTCAATCAAACTCCCTACCACTAACAGGCATTTTTGTTAAACTAACATTCACATCATATTTGTTTTTACTTCAATTTCTTTCACTTCACATTTATAATATAAAAATATAACCACACAAGCATGGCTATGTGGATATGAAATGTGCTGTGTTACCATTTAGCGTTGAGTTCTATCTTCTTGCACTGAACCCTTGACGAGTGTCTTTTACAGTAGCCTCAGGCTGCCCAACACCCTATGGGTGAAACAAGCAACTGGAAACTGTATGGAAGCCCATTATCATCATCATTTTAGCACGTGCTTTTTTCACATCTACATGGGGCAGATGAAATTTGTCAAGGTAAATTTTCTATAGTCAGATGTCCCTTCCTGTCACCAATACTTACCCGTTTCCAAGTAAGATGATATTATAATATTTCTTCATAGTCAGGAATACTTTCATGGAAGATTATCAATGTAGGATGCTTACATATTAATTCAATGAAAAGTTTGTCCAGTGATTGAACAATTTAAAACTCATCAACTTTCATGACTTTCTCTTCTGTCATTTCACTGACACCAATAAAATTAATTTCAACTTTGAATTGGGAATAGATTGCAGACTTGATTTATCAAGAATTTACCATAATGCACTATGTAAACACACACACTGCACAAACACAAACACACACCAAATCAATATGCAGTTGAAATGCTAGAAATCATAGCCAAATCTTCATAAGGTCACATTCTACAAAGAGAAAGGAAAAAAATATACATTGACAGTGTTGTCACAGATATATAAATGGATGGAATGGTCAAGGCAAGAACATCTTTGACATAGACCTGCAGCACTGGGACTAACATGTGGTTAAACAACAACAATCCTTTTTACTATAGGCACAAAGCCTGATGTTTTGGGGAAGGGGCTACTCAGTTACATAGACCCCAGTGCTCAACAGGCATTTATTTTATCAATCCTAAAAGGATGAAAGGCAAAGTCAGTCATGGTAGCATTTGAATTCAGAATGTAAAACCAGAAGAAATGTTGCTAAGCATTTTGTTCACCATGGTAATGATTCTACCAGCTCACAATCTTTCTAAACAACAACGATAATACACAGTTTTTGCACTGTAATGTTGAAACTTATGACTGTGTGGTCAGTAATCTAGCACTTTAACCTCATAGCCATCATAATACATTGTGTAGGCTGTAAATGTTGAAGTTAACAGAAAATGATATCCATTTATGTGTGTCTATCCATCAGTGTCTGTCTATCTGTCTGCTCTTTTCTATCATGTTAAATACATACGCACAAATTTATATATATAAAGAACTTGCAGCAATAACTAGTTTGGACTTATTTGTGTAGTTTACATATTGTTTGTTGCTGTAACAATGAAACTGAGTCTGTTTAATCAGAGGCATTGTTCTAATTCTTTGAACCAAAGGAATTTAAGAGATATATTTAACTTCTGTGCAAAAGCCGAGAATATGAATATGTTCATTATTCTATGACGCATGTAATTTGAGTGTGCAATGACCAGAACTTTAACTATCAGTGACATGGCTGATCATATATATATATATATATATATATATATATATATATATATATATATATATATATATATATATATATATATATGTTAACACGGTTATACAGAAGATGTGTAAAGATAGGCGAGCATTTTTATAAACAACTAAACTGCTCATGCATTACTGATAGACATTATAGTAGTGCAGTGAGTTGGCAGAAAGAGTAGCACAACAAACTAAATAAATGCTTTGTGGTATTTAACTTTGCCTCTCTATATTCTAAGTTCAAATCCAGCTGAGGTTGGCTGTTTTGTCTTCCTGAAAGATCAAGAAACAAATTATTGGCCATGTGCAAAGTTGATGTAAGCAATTCTACCCCAGCCATCACCACCATCCCTACAGTCAAGGCTGGAATACTGTCAATGATAACATCTGCTTCATCAACACTGACCTGAGCAGTGGCAGTGGTAGCAGCAGCAGCAACAATATCCACAAAGGTATTGCTGCTGTTACTTTTGATAATGGACAACATAAATTTACTAAGAGTACCTACTAAGAGTTAGGTGGACTTAATTATATTTAAGTGTCACAGCTATAGAAACAATGTAGTGCTGATGCAAAGGCATGATTCACTAACCTCTCATCTGATTGTCTGATATTCTCTTGGTCAATCTGTGGTTGAGAATGTAATACCCGGCATATACACAATTGTGGTCATGTACAAGTGTAAGAAACAATTATTTATTAATATTAGCATATTGTTCATCTCAGTATAAATTTTTGTTGGTGCATGTGTTGCATTCCTAACAACAATATAAATTCTTCTTAGATCTTCCTAAGTAGGCTGGCCTTGTAGGAGAATAACTACTGAAACAAAGACATGCCATGTTAGCAGTAGCAACCATACTTTGGCACATTTCTTTCTCTTATTTCATTTATTACAATGAGCTGGTATATTCAGACAGCAAAGCATGATTATAGACAACAAAATGTTTAAGCCCAAAAGAATGGTTTCCACAAGTCAGAGAGCAATTTTTACTGTATTTCTATTAAGTAACACCATACGGAGAGAAGGCTTTATCAGAAATGTAATGCCAGATGGGGTGAAAAGGATGAGTAAGTAGGTAGATAAAGTGTTTTGCTCACAAACACAAGGAGCCACAAAACATAAATCATTTATTCACATTCTTCTCAGTTGCTTTTCCTGGCGCAAAGAACGATGATTCTTTAGTTGTGTATTTATGTATGAATACATGTGCATGTTTGTGCATGTGCAAATGATTTATAAGCTGATATGGGGAGGTGAATTTACAACTAACAAACTGACTCTCTTATTAATCTCCTAACTATCTAGCTGGCTTGCAGCTCCAAATCCTTTGAGCCAGTAAAGTTAGTGAAGAGCTTTATGTGACAGACTGTTGCATGCACCAGTCACCTCACTCAACTAGACACGACTAAGCAAATGACCTAGAAGGAGATTGGCCACCAACTACATACAATATCTAATTCTTTCTCAAACATAAATACTTATATTGCTACAACAACCAACTCTGCAGCACCAGTCAGATGAGAAATAACTTTTCCTTGGGATAGCATGCTAGGCTACTACAGCCAAATAACATTTTTAGAAAGAAAAACTGAAGTCAGTATGGAAGCTAACAAACCACAGTACAGAATGTATTTATAATAATGATCTATACTTTCCAGGGTAGGTATGTGGGCATTGCTATTGTGAGTTAAAGAAATTGGGCATTAACATTATGCAATGACATTGATTGAATACAGACTGTTCAGTATTCAACTGCTGGGCTGATATTATATTCATTCAGATATCTAGTTCCTTATTTCTCAACATAAATCATACAGACCAGCACTAAACTGTCCAATAATGATAATGATGTAGACAGTGATGATGATGATGCTGGAAATAAAGATTCCGTGCATTGGCATTGGTTACAAATACAGTTGTAATGCAGTGAGTCAACCAGCTTTACATAACTGATATCCATTTCATTGACTCTGGAAGGATTCAAATTCAGATAACAACAACAACAACAATGATAATAGTAAATCTTTCTACAATAGACAGCATGTGGCCAGAAACTTGGGGAGCAGGAAGGAGTAGTTAATTACATCTATGGTACTTTATTTTGGCAACCCTAAAAGGATGAAAGGCAAAGTCAACTTCAGTGGAGAAGGATGAGAAAAAAGAAAAAGAACAGTAATCCTTTCAACTATATCCCTCCCCTAAATTTGAGGCCTTAAGCTTCAAATTTAAGGGAGGGGTATAGCTTGTTATATCAACTCCAGTACTTGACTTGAACATTATTTTATCAACCCCTGAAGGATGGTGGAAGATTAAAACTTAGAATGTAAAGGATCTTACTACTGCTACTACTACTACTACTACTACTACTACTGATAATAATGAACATAAATCTTTTCTACTGTAGGAACAAGGCCTGAAATTTGGTGGGAGGGAGTTAGTCAATTACATTGACCCCAGTGCTGAACTGGTACTTATTTCATTGACCTCAAAATGATGAAATGCAAAGTTGACCTCATTGGAATTTGAACTCAGAACGTAAAGACAAATGGAATGCTGCAAATGAACATATGTATACAGACATATATACATATATTCAAATACTGCTAAGCATTTTGCCTGGTGCAGTAACGATTCTGCCAGTTTGCCATATTTAATGATGATGATGATGATGATATTGATAATAATAGGCAGTGGCTCTCATGGCTTCTGATTTTAATTGATTGGAAGTGTTATCATGTACATTGTTTTGTCTTGGTATAAAAGATGGGTTACAGCAAATATTCTGTTCAATATCACAGATTTGCTTGTCAGTTGTTTGACTTTAACCAGTTGAGCATGTCCCTATGTGCAACTCTGATCATGAGCAGAAGTAGTGGGGGAGTATCATAGCCATGTGTTGAGAGGAATTCTTTGGGGTTTGAATAATTCACCTCTGGAAACACGGGTGTTTCGTTCATTATCCTTAAAGATACCTTATTCAGGGACCTTTTGAGTGGGATGGGCTACTCAACCCGAAGAAAATTCAAACTGGGCTCCACCTGCGAGGTCATGCACTGTTTATTTTGATATAAGATCACCATGTTGTGCACATATGGTTGCGATACATGTGCCTGGTGTACCCTTATCAGACAAGTAATCATGATGAGAATACTGGGCTTTGTATATTTGTATCCCAGTGTCACTTTGATGGCTTGCACTGGTCTCTCAATCAATAATAATAATAACAATAATAATCCTTTTTACTGTAGGTAAGGGACTGAAATTTTTGAGGAGGAAGCTACTTGATTACATTGACCCAAGTGCTCAACTGGTACTTTTTTCAATGAAAGGATGAAAGTCAAAATCAACATTGACAGAATTTGAACACAGAATGTAAAGTTGAAAGAAATGACACTAAGCAACTTGTCTGGTGCAGTAACAATTCTGTCAGCTAACCATCTTACCCAATAACAACAACAATAATAATGGCTTTAAATTTTGGCACAAGGCCAGCAAGTTCAGGGGATGGAGCAAGTCGATTACATTTACCCCAGTGCTCAACTAGTACTTATTTTATTGACTCAGAAAGGATGAAAGGCAAAGTCAACTTCTACAGAATTTGAACTTAGAACATAAAAATGGATGAAATACTGCTAAGCATTTTGCCTGGCATGCTAATGATTCTCTCAGTTTGCTACCTTAATAGTAATAATAACCCTTTCTACTAAAGGCGCAAGACCTGAAATTTTTTGGGGAGGAGACTAGTTGATTACATCGACCCCAATGTTTCACTAGTACCTAAATTATCATCCCAAAACGATAAAAGGCAAAGTCAACCTTAGCGGAATTTGAACTCAGAACATAAAAACAGATGAAATAATGCTAAGCATTTTGCCTTGCATGCTAACAATTCTGCCAGCTTGAGGCCTTAACAATAATAATAATAATAATAATTCCTTACATGCATTGACTTCATAACCAATAGCACCACCAGCAGCAATAACAACAACAATCATCAAACCCAACAATAACAGCAACAACAAGAAAGAAAAGCAAAACTCTTATTTATTTATATGATTTTGCCAGAAAGGAATGGCAGTTGTGTGAGTTAATCCATAACATTTTGCTCCATGCCATTAATTTGATATTGCTGATATGACTGGCTTGAATGGTTAGGAACTGTGAGCCAGCTGGAACATTTGGGGATTAATGGGAGGATAAGTTTGATAGCTGTGTTCCCCACCACCTCTATCAGCCAATAAATCATAAGTACATACATGCATACATAGGACACCATGTACACACACACACACACACATGCATACACATGTGAATGTGCACACTTACGTTTATGGAGCACATACATATGACAATACAACACAATTGCATTCCATTACCTTAATAACATCATCAGCTCAAGAGGTAGAAATAAATAAATAAAATAGCAAACAAAAAATAAAAATAAATCACACATGCATTTGTAAAAATGAAATATATCTACATTCACTGAAATACACACACACACACATACATGTATGTATGTGTGTATATGTGTGTTTGTATATATATATATATGTGTGTGTGTGTGTGTGTATGTTTGTATATATAAATACACACACACATATATATATGCAGACGCACCTGTATTCATACATATGTAAATGTAGATATATATATATATATACACACAGGTATATATGAATATATGTATATATGTAAGTATACATATATTCATTATGTATATATATGTTTATACATATATATATACATGTCAACTGCCCACATTAATTTTATACTATACTATATATATATATATGTATATATATATATATATATATATATATATATATATATACATGCATACAGTTATGCATATATATTCATATACACATATACATACATACATATATGTATATGTGCATGTATGTATATATACACATATACATATATATACATGTGTGTATATATATATATATATATATATATATATATATATATATATATATATATACAAGCATATGTATACACATATATGTATACATACATTTATGTATGTGTATGTATACAAATGCATGCAAACGCAAGGACATATAGATGCATGCACACAGACAAACACAGAACACAAACAAGGACATAGAAATATTAAAAAAGAGACAAAAAAAAGACCCCCACAAAACAGAAATGTATATAGATATTTATATTTTCTGTTCCGAATAATACAGCTACGAACCCAATTACAGTTCCATCAATAGGAAAATGAGGAGAGAAAAAAACGGAATAGCAAAACAATTACTAAAGCAAACAGACCAACAAAATTATAACCACCCGTACAACATGATAACCAACAACAATAAAAGCATGCCAGAATCTTTCTTAATTCTAAATGCTGGTCACAAAAGAAAACATAAAAGGTGCAGGGCCTTGCAACTGATTAATCGACTCAGTCATGATCAATGTCACAAATATTTATTTTCAAGATTTCCCGCCCAAATCATG
>NC_142928.1:104827021-104847021 GCF_046866305.1 Octopus bimaculoides
AGATGTGTCAAAAGAATTGTTGTGAGCAATAAAATTTCACATGTATTCCATTTTCCATCTCTATCATTTGTTTTATATATACATATATATATATATATGGTGCTTTTTTATGTGCCACCAGCATGGGTACCAGTTTATAGGTACCAGCATCAGCCACGACTACGATTTCACTTGACTTGACAGGTCTGGTCACTAGTCATGGAGGCAATGACTAGTGACCGAGACCTTTGGTGACATACCACGCTTGAGAAGACTTGTCAATCAAGTAAAATCATTGTCATGGTTGATGATGGTGCTATATAAATGGCACCTATGCCAGTAGCATGTAAAAAGCACCATTCGAGTGTTGGGCCACACAGAAGCAATGTAGCCGATGCCAGTGTCACGTAACTAGCACCTGTGCCAGTGGGATGTAAAAAGCATCTTTTGAGTGTTGGGCCTCACTGAAGCAATGACAAATGACCGAGACCCTTGGCGATAGGCCGTGCTTGAGGAGAAAACCCATCAAACCAAGTGAAATCATAGCCATGGCAAATGGCCCCGTGCCATGCCATTACACACTAGGAATGGTTGACGTTAGGAAGGGCATCCTGCTGTAGAAACCATGCAAAATCAGACTGGAGTCTGGTGCAGCTCTCTAGCTTACCAGCACTGGTCAAACCATCCAACCCATGCCAGCATGAACAACAGATGTTAAATGATGATGATATATCATCACCATCATCATTTTACATGCTAGAATAGGGCAGATGGAATTTGTTGAGGCAGACTTTCTATGAATGGATCCTTTTTATGTTACCAACCATCATCTGTTTCAAAGCAAGGTAATACTTCCTCATGGTCAAATATGTTTTTGCAAGAGATTGGAAATGAAAATCACCATTTGTATGATGGTGACACCAATTTGTAACACTTCTCCAATGCCAAGACACACACACAGACACATGAAATGGGCTTTTTTGAGTTGTCTAGTAAACCTTCCCATAACACTTTGATCAGTGGGAAGGTACAGTACATTTACCAAATTTGCTGTGCAGTGAGATTGAACCTGCAATTGTGTCGTTGGGAAGCATCAACTTGACCACAAACCCATGTATGTATATATATATATATATATATATATATATATATATATATATATATATATATATATATATATACATATATGTAATATATATGCATGTATGTGTGTGTGTGTGTGTGTGTGTGTGTGTGAATATATATATATATGCATATACCAGGAAATAAATTTTCGCCATAAATATCGTTTCTTTACCGTCATTATCTTGCTGTTGAACATTGTACATAAATACAAAAAAAAAAAAAAAACTAGACCATGGTCATAAATATAACAACAGTAGAAATGATGATGATGATGATGATGATGACAACGACAATGCTGATGATGGCGATGATGACGACAAATAATCGTATCGATAAAGGTATTTTGATGAAGTTAGTTAGACCTTACTGCAAACTGCTGCTGTGAAGACAGAATGGAGCATAATGGAGATAAAACAGCAAAGCTTTAAAGTTTTGTTTATCGGTTTATTCATTTCCGATACATTCTTTCTGCAATTTATTTACATAGTTTACACATGCAGTAAATAAATGAATAAATATAAATATAAATATGAATAATATGTATGTGTGTATATATATACATACACATGCACACATATATATACACATACAGATATATACACATCCATGTATTCACATATGTACATATACACACTTATACATGCATATACACATACATATACACATACACACACAAACATATATATACATATATATATATATATATATATTCACATACACACAAACACACATATATGTAACTATTTGGACTTTGGGTATACATCTATCAGTATGTCAATTAAAGCACATTCACTGTTTGGGCTACCTGATGTCATCCACATCCACAGTGTCTCTTCTACTGTAGTCCCAGCACAACCAAAGTCTTGCAAGAGGATTTGTGCGACAGAAGCTAAAGGAAGCCCATTGTTTATATGTGTGTATGCATGTGTGTGTGTGTGTGTATGTATGTGTGCACATGTGTCTGTACCCACCATCACGGCTTGTCAACTGGTGTTGGTTTGTTTATATCCCTGTAGCATAGTGTTTTAGCAAAAGAGACTGACAGAATATGTACTAAATTTAAATAAAATAAATGCTGGTCTTGATCTGTGTGGCTAAACCCTTCAAGGCAGTCCCCAAGCATGGCTGCAGTCCAATGACTGAAACAAGTAAAACATAATAGATATATGTTTATGAATTAGTGTTGCAAGATTCCTAATGCGAAACTGTGTGTTGAAACAGATAATGTTACGTTTTGGGATGGTAATTTTTTTTGCCAAATAAACACATGCACTATATATTCTTCACTCATTTATTATTGTTCTTATTTTATTTAATGTTTATTGTCTGAAATCTTTCATCACATATATGACCCCTTCAGTGACCCTTTCCATCCACATGTATCCTCCTGCTTCACAGGGTCTTAAGAGTAATGGATAAAATACTTTAAGTTATTTAGTCACAATTTTTTATGATTCCGAGTTCAAATCCAACGAAGGATGATTTTGTACCAGCTAAGCACTGGAGTCAATTTAATTGGCTGTCCTCCATCCACCCGACAAAAAAAAAAAAAAATCTAGACCTTGTGTCTATGTTACTTAGTAATCATTATTTTCACTCTGATTATATATACTCTTTACTTGTTTCAGATTTTTTGACTGTGGCGATGCTGGAGCACCGCCTTTAGTCGAGTAAATCGACTCCAGGACTTATTCTTTGGAAGCCTAGTACTTATTCTATCGGGCCCTTTTACCGAACCGCTAAGTTACGGGGACGTAAACACACCAGCATCAGTTGTCAAGCGATGTTGGGGGGACAAATACAGACACACATACATACATATATATATATACATATATACGACAGGCTTCTTTCAGTTTCTGTCTACCAAATCCACTCACAAGGCTTTGGTCGGCCCGAGGCTATAGTAGAAGACTCTTGCCCAAGATGCCACGCAGTGGGACTGAACCCGGAACCATGTGGTTGGTAAGCAAGCTACTTACCACACAGCCACTCCTGCGCCTATATATATATATATATATATAGCAATTAATGTTGTTACATGTTATTTATAATTCATTTCATATGGTTTGCAAATTAGTCCTGTTTTGAGAAGCTAGACAATGTACCACATGTCTGCCTTGCATAATCATACATAAGAAGTTATGGCAAACACATGGTTTCATAGAATAGTATTATTAATATTAAAACCTGATAATCACTGTAAACCAGTGAACCACTGATTAACCCACTGGATGTCTCTGTAAGCTCACCATCTAATAAGATAATTGTTTTTGCATGCATGCATTGAATATATCTTTTATTGTTTGTTTTTTTACTGGTTTCAGTCATTGAACTATGTAGCCATGCTGAGAACTGCTCTCAGCACCACCTTGATGGGGTTAGTCAAACAGGCTGACCCCGGTACTGATTTTCAAAGTCTGGTACTGGTACTTATTCTATCAGTTTCTTTTGCAAAACCACTAAGTTATGGGGATGTAAACAAACCAACACAGGTTTTTGAGCAGTCGCGATGGCAGTGGGTGGGAATGACAAATGCAAAGACATACACACACAAATAACGAATTCACTCACAAGTTATCAGTTGACCCAGAGCTATTGTAGAAGACACTTGCTCAAGGTGGTGTGCAGTAGGACTGAACCTGAAACCATGTGGTTGCAAAATGAGCTTTTTAACCACATAGCCATATATATATATATATATATATATATATATATATATATATATATGAAAAGCTAAAATTTTGACTGGAAATTTTTTTGTATATAATGAATATGAAGAAGACAAACATTCATGGTTTCCAAATTTTCAATGTAAATTTTCCTTTTAAACATACCTTGCAATGACCAATGTCTTATGATTGGATTTAGTAGATGGAAACTGTGTGGAAGTCTACCATAGATATGTGTGTGTGTATATATATATATATATATATATATATATATATCTTTGTGTTTACCCTCTTCCCATGCCACTTGATATCTAGTGTTGGTTTGCTTACATCCCTGTAACTTAGTGTTTCATTAAAAAGACTGACAGAATAAGTATGAGACTTGAAAATCAAGCACTGGGGTTGATTTGTTCAACTAAACACTTCAAGGCAGTGCTCCATAGTCTAATGATCTGTCTGATAAATGGTGGCATGGATAAACTGATACTTCTAAAACAATGATGATGATATTTATGATATTGATATCATATTTAATATTGGGTTCAAATTTTGGCACAAGGCCAGCAAGTTCAGGGGAGGGGGTAAGTTGATAACATTGACCCCAGTGTTCAACTGGCTCTTATTTTATTGACCCTGAAGGGATGAAAGGCAAAGATGACTTCAATGAAATCTGAACTCAGAACATAAAGACAGATGATGTGCTATTAAATATTTTGTCCAGCATGCTAACAATTCTGCCAGCTTGCCACCTTGATATCTTATAAAATATTGAGGACCCCTCTTACCAATAACAAGTAACTTGGAAGCTATGGATGCATAAGAATGGCTTTGCTAAACCAATCCCTAATGTATTTGTATACCTTCTGTGTATCAGGGATGTGTATGAGAGAGAGAGAGAGAGAGAGAGAGAGAGAGAGAGAGAGAGAGAGAGAGAGAGAGAGAGAGAGAGAGAGAAGAGAGAGAGGGAAGGTGAGAAAGAGGGTCTGAAGAAGAAAAAAGAGAGGAGTGATGATGTAATTATTTGTTTAAAAATATATTTATACTTAGTAATATTTCAATATGAATCTTCATAAAATGTGTATGCATGTTTGACTTTAATATTTTCATGTTCTCTTTTTCTTATTTGAATTTGTATACGTATACACACACACACATACACACACACACACACACACACATATATATATATATATATATATATATATATATTTCAATATCACCTCTTTATGTGTTACAATCAATTGATTAGCCTGTCTTTTCATCTAGCCATCAATTTAATTGCTTGTCAGCTAATTTATTTCTATTCATTTACCTATCTATATCTGTCCGCTATTCTGCCTATCAATTTATCTGTTTATTATCTACCTGTATATCTATCCTCCAGTCTGTCCATCTGTCTGTTTGTCTCTACCTGTTTGTCTATCTTCAGTTTGCCTATTTGTTTGGTTATCTCTCTGTCTATCTACTTTATCATCTATCTGTACATCATTCCACCTATCTATTTACCAGTTTAGGGATAAATCCATTAATCCATCTGTCTCTCAGCCTGTCTATCAATATGTTTAACTATCTAACAATATTGTTATATTGGAAGTGGTCATATCTTGCCAATTAAAACATGCACTATATATTTGGTCTTCACTTATACAACAGAATATGTTTTTCAACATCTTACTAACCAGGTGAAGACCAAATATATAGTGCATATATTTGATTGGCAAAATATGACCATTCTTAAGTATAACACTATCTGTCTAAACACGATTTCACATCAAGAATGTTGCAAAACACATCCATAAATGTAATATCGAACAATACTTTTCATTCTTGATCCCAACACAACTAACCACGAATAATAACTCAACAGTGTGCACACCTAAACACAAAGCTGCAGTAGATGATGCCAGTATAGGTGTTGTAAGGTAGGACAAAGATATATATTTATCTTTAATAAAAATTACATAAAAATGCCTATTCATCAATCCGGGAGCTCTTAAATCAGAGTTCCATTATGCTTATTAATATATTGAAATGGAATTCAACCGACACAATAGATCTCTTCTCCAATTATATCTTTTATCTTTTATTTATTTCAGTCACTGGATGCAGCCATGTTGAGGTATTGCTTTGAAGGGTTTACCTGAATAATCGACCCCAGTAAGTATTTTAAAGTCAACTACTTATTTAATTGGTCTCTTTTTACTGAACTTCTAAGTTACAGGGACATAAACAAACCAATACCAGTTGTCAAGTGGTGGTGGTGAGAGACAAACACACACATACGCATGACATGCTTCTTTCAGTTTCCTTCTCACAAGGCTTTGGTTGGCCAGGGCTATTGTAGAAGATACTTGCCTAAGGTGCCACGTAGTGTGACTAAACTCAAGATGACACAGTTGGAAAGTAAGCTTCTTACCACATAGCCACACCTTGGAAATTTTCAGTGGCAAATACATTGTGAAGCACAATACCTATAAGTAAGATTAAGATACTAATTTTGGTAGCCCATAAACCTAATAGAATATGCTGTGGCCCTACTTTTTAAAGGGACCTTGCTATACTTACTTCAACTTTTATTAAAAACTGGGTGTTTGAGATTGATCCGATGCTTTTCAAATTAAATACCAGCAAGATATCAATCCTGATTGTCACTTTGCATTTGTTTTAATACCTATAATGCCTTCAGCTCTTTTATGACTGACTGAATGCTTAAGATTGATCCCAAACTTGGAATACTTCTGAGAACCAATGCATTTTAAATTAAACAAATTACAGTAATCAGATCAAATGACAGCAGTAAAAGACCAGACACACTTCGTTTTTATCAGAGGTTAATTAATAGACTTGCCGTTTTATTCCTCTGTCTTGATGCATTAAACTTGTCATATAATAATAAGGCTTAATTAGTATTTTTCTCATAAATAAGACCAGTTGAATGAATCACTAATGCCAGGAAGTTCCTACCTGGCCACCCCACTACTGTGCACAACACAAATATGGTAACTGTTAGTTCTATATATGCAATCAAGAATTTTCATTGATTTGACTGTCTTGATGTTTGTATGCACCTCCCTCTCTCTTCCCCTACTATGTATTTATGTACATTCATAAATACACATGCTCACACCTACAAACACATACACACATTTATGTGTGTGCTTATACACATACCTATATATAAGTAAATATATATATATATATATATATATATATATATATATATATATATATATATATATATATATAGGTGTGGGTATGTGGTAAGAAACTTGCTTTCCAACCACATGGCTATGGGTTCAGTCCCACTGTGTGGTATCTTGAGCAAGTGTTTTCTACAATAGCCTGGGGCCAACCAAAGCCTTGTGAGTGGATTTGGTAGAAGGAAACTGAAAGATGCCCATTGTGTGTATACTTGTCCCCCACCACTGCTTGACAACCAGTGTTGGTGTATTTACGTTCAGCAAAAGAGACTGACTAAGGAAGTGCCAGGCTTAACAAAAATAAGTACCGGGGTCAAATCATTCAACTAAAAATTCTTCAAGACGGTGTCCCAGCATGGCCGCAAACGTTGAATAATGATGATGATTATGATGATGAGAAAGAGAAAGAAAGAGAGAGAGAGAAAGAGAGAGGGATAAAGAGAGTGAGTGAACATAGATGAGAGAGAGAAAATAAGCAAATTAGAGAGAAAAGAAGAAAGCAAGACAAAAATTGATAGACAAAGACACCGACACACACATCCATACACATGCAGAATCACTCAGAAGTTCGTACACTGCGACTGCATTCTTACAGTTGTTATCTTTGTTTCCCTACCAACTCCAGATGAGGATGAAACAAGGCTCAGTAAAGAAGCTAGCTGCCTCATAGTTTTTGCTTCTCTCCCTCCTCTTTTCTTTTTCCTTTTTTTATTCATTTATTTCTTTATCAGTGCCAACTGTGCAATCTTTCTGACACTTTTGACAGATGTTTCGCTGTGCAAGAAACATCATTTCCTTATTACAGTTAAAGAATACACACTAGTAACTTACTCCCCCTCACAGAAACCATCACCACCCTACAATGACCCCACCAAAGCCACCACCATCACCACCATCACCATAGACACATTGAAGAAAGTGGTAGGGGGTCTGGAGATGTATTTTATCTGGCTTTATCAGCTGTATAGAAATTTCAGCTGCACAGGAACATACAAATACTCGCAGCCAAGCACACAAAAATACATACGCACACTCACACACAAATACAAGCTTATACACATTCAAAATGTACACAAACACAAATACATACACACACACACACACAAAGAATAACTGTGCTGAGTGCTGAAGTATGGGTGGTAAGTGCCCTGCTGTCACTGAGAATATGTGATGACCAGATTTGATGGGTAATAGTGACGTATTTCTCAGACTTTTATCACTCATCTTCATACCAGCTAATGTTGTTAAAAAAGGCATAAACATCACAACTCTCATTCTATTCATTGATATCAACAGGGTCCGATTACCTGGTGGTGGATATCTCAGATGCTAAAAAGGTTGCTAAATCTTTTATCTTTTCCTTGTTTCAGTCAGTGGACTGCAGCCTTGCTGGAGCACTGAATTGAAGAGCTTTTAGTCAAACAAATTGGAGAAACAGATAGACAGAGAGATAGATAGATAAAAAGGTACATAGATACATACATACATACATACATACATACATACATGATGATGGCCGTCCACTTGTGACCGAGGAAGACCATTGCCGACCTTCAGGAACATTGCACTCTAGGACTAACTTATATTTTGCATGTGCAGCTCCGTTGGTGGCTAATGAGCTCTGCTCTTGACAAGCATACACGACTGCAAACATTGCAAACCGAGCTTTCCCCATTCACTATACAAGCCATGCCCTTTTGTGCAGCTCGCTTAAGTTCTTCATGCTGGTTACGTGCTCTCTCAAAAGTGTTGATTCCCACCTTAACCTTCTTCCTCCATCTGTGGCGATGACAGGCATTCTTCTCCCAGTCAGTGTCCTGCATATTACAGGCCTTTAATGAGGATTTGATACAGTCCTGAAAGCGCAGCCTTGGTTTCTGCCGGAGTCTCCTTTCATTCACAAGTTCTCCATATAGCATCTGCTTAGGAATCCTGCTATCCTTCATTCTAATAAGGTGTCCAGTCCATCGTAACCGTTGCCTGTGCACCATCGCCTCAATACTCAAGATATCAGCTGTCCTCAGGACCTGTGTGTCTGGAATTTTTGAGGTCCAGCCAACATTGAGAATGTATCCGAGACATCTCTGATGAAAGTGTTCAAGGACCCTTACCTGACGTTTGTACAGAGTCCATGTCTTACATGAGTAGAGGAGCGATGTCAGTACACATGCATGGTACACAGCAACTTTTGTTTGCCTTGCAATGCCATGCTGGGACCAGACACGAGACTGAAGAGACCAGAAGGAATTAGTTGCTCTCTGCAAGGGAGCAAGAACGGCTGAGTGTGCTGCCTAGGTAGACAAACTTGTCCACTACCTTCAGAATTGTTCCTTCAACCAAGATAGCTGGTTTCACATATGGATTTCCTGGTACAGGCTGGAACATTACAACAGTCTTGTCCAGGCAAATGCTAAGTCCAAATGTCTTGCAAGAAGCAGAAATGCAATTCATGAGTATTTGCATGTCATCCACTGTATGAGTGACTAAGTCACAGTCATCTGCATAAAGGAGGTCATGAATAATAGACTGGAGAACCTTTGAATTGGCAGCAAATCGGCGAAGATTAAAGAAGCAGCCAGAAGATCGATATCTGACATATATTCCCAGAGAGCTAACCTTAGCAAAAGCATGAGTAAAAGCAGCAGCAAAGTACAAAGAAAAGAGAGTTGGGGGAAGGATGTCACCCTGTTTGACACCATTCTCTACAGGAATGGGTCCTGCCATGCCACCACCAACATTGACCCAAACCTCCATCCCATCATGAAATGATTTAATTATAGATACAAAGTGATCCGGACATCCAAGTTTGCCAAGTATTTTCCATAGAAAGGCCCTATTTACAATATCAAAGGCCTTTGTAAAATCAATGAATACCTGGACAAGATCCATATTCTGCTCATAGCACTTCTCCTGCATCTGTCTTGCTGCGAAAATCATATCCATTGTACCTCTACCAGATTGGAAGCTACATTGAGATTCAGACAGGGCATCATTTACGAGACACCCATTCAGACGGGTAAGAAGAATATTTGCCAGAACCTTGCCAGCAGTTGATAGTAGAGCAATAGCTCTGTAGCTACCACACATTGTTCTGGCTCCTTTTCCTTTATATAGAGGAAGAATAATTGCATCCTTCCAGTCCTTAGGGATTGCACCATCCCTCCAGACTGCACTAATAAGGTTTGGGCTGACCAATGCCTTGTGAGTGGATGGAAACTGAAACCCGTCATGTATATATATGTGTGTTTCTGTATGTGTGTATGCATACTAGCCTGAAGGGTTTTAGTTGAAGAAATCGACCCCAGTACTTACTTTTTAAGCCTAGTACTTTTTCTATCAGTCTCTTTTGTCAAGCCACTAAGTTATGGTGACATAAACACACCAACACTGGTTGTCAAGCGGTGAGGGTGGGGACAGACAAAGATACAAAGACACACACACACAAGGCTTTGGTTGGTTCAAAGCTATAGTAGAAATGCCATGCAGTGGGACTGAACATAGAACTATGTGGTTGAAAAGCAAGATTCTTACTACAGCATTGCCTGCGCCTATTAATGAAAGATGTTTAAAAAAAACAATAAATTTCACATACAAAGACTTCGAAATGCAAGAAGGGTTTATCCTTTTTGAAATCAACTTGCCTGAGACCACCCATGGTTCTGTGATACAAACTTCCTGTTTTAAAGTGATTTAAATAAAAACCTTAGTCAAACTTTTATGTTAAAAACACCAGCTTAATAATGATAATGACAAAGTTATTTTTATAAAATTCTTAATTATTTTTGAAATTAATTGAAATAAAGGTAGTGTATTTTTCAACAGAAAATATGATAATATAAAGGTTAATTGAGTAAAATGACTCTTCACTAATGCTTGGACTTTATATAATTGCTCTTCTGAAGAGATGAATGACAAAGCTGATTTTAACAGAAGTTTGAACTCAGAATGTAAGAAGACAAAATATAAGACATTGTGATACTGTGACTTAAAAGCAATCTATATAATGAAGATGATGATGATCCCAACAGACAATCATGTCCCAACAAATAATAATGTATCTTTAAAAGAATAGGAGAATGCAAGGGACAAAACAAATAATTTGTATAATAGGTGCCTTGGGAATGATTAAAAAAACATGAAAACAAATATGTAACTGTAATCCTGTAACTTTCATATATGACATTAATATTGCTTTGCATAAATATTACATAAAGTACTGTCAATAGAAAACTAAAAAAATGCTCTGTATATATCCAAAGTACACAAAGCTGTATTCGGTTGCACAGTGAAAGCACTCAATAAAATTTAGACTACTGAATAATAATCATAATGATAACAATAATAATCCTTTCTACTAAAGGCAAAATGCCTGTAATTTTGGGGTGAGTGGGCTAGTTAATCACATCGACTCCACTGTTTCACTGGTACTTAATTTATCGACCCCAAAAGAATGAAATGCAAAGTTGATCTTGGCAGAATTTGAACTCAGAACATAGTGGCAGGCGAAATACCACTAAGCATTTCGTGTAGTATGCTAACAATTCTGCCAGCACACCACCTGAATAATAATAATAACAATAATAATGATAAAAATAATAATAATAACCATATCAACTACCTGGACCAGTGAAAAATTCATATATATATATATATATATATATACTTGTGTATATAGCAGAGATCACTAAGTGGTCTGTTAATGTGCTAGAAAAAGATCACTTAAAAAATTCTCAAAGAAAGATTCAGCGGAGCAAAAACAGGCAGGCGAGACCAGTGAAAATTATAAATACCTCGATTACCTGTAGACTATAGTTTCAAAAGCAACACTTTCTAATGAAAGTATCTATTTATCATCAGTACAAATTGCCGATATTATTATAATCGAACAAAATCTCGTGCTAGTTGTCTCCAACCAGTGAAAACGTGCATGTGATTCTATCCATTATAAAGAGTAAAATTCAAAAGTCTTAGTTTTGGCATGTTGAATCCGGAAATATCTCTGCAGAAAATAATTTCTGCTTTGAATTTACCAACTTTGAGAAATGTGATTATGGTTAATTAACATGATAGGGTAAAAATTTGATATTAATTAATATCAATTTAATACCAGGAAACCAGCACATTAAAAGAATCAGAAGGTTCAGAAAAAAATTTTCCGAGATCCTAAAAGGATTATAGTACTTGTGTATATAACAGAGACCATTAAGTGGTCTGTTAATGTGCTAGAAAAATTTTTTAAGTGATCTTTTTCTAGCATATTAACCGGCTTTCATTGCATGGCAAATTTTCAAGAACAGGGAAAATGAAAATAATTTTTTTACAAAAAATAAAAAATATATAAAAAAATTAATATACCAATACATTGAGCTTTTAAAGTTCAATGGTAATCCATGTAGATAATTGTTAGAAAGATTAGGATGCATGTAATTAAGATTAGTGTTGTGTTTAAAAAAGGCTGAAAGTTTGTGTTAAACAGGAAGTGTTGTGTCAAAACAGGAAGTATGGGTAAGGGAAGACAATTCTGTGGGTTTTATACTCTTTAGTTGGAGTTCTGGACTCTTTGTCAAAAGGAAGTGTGTGTATCTGCTGTCTCTCTCTCTTTCTCTTTGACTTTCACTTCCTCTGTGTCCCTCCTCTCTCCTGCTTTTAATTTAACAATGTGTATGTGTATCTATGTATCAACTTTTTCTTTTGATAGATGTTTCTACTTTTCTTGCGATTTGATAAACATTTAAAAACACAAAATTAACGTCATCATGACTCACTCTCTCTCTCTTTCTAACAATCTCTATTTCTCTCTCACTCTTCCTCAAACAATCTTGACCCTGAAAGGATGAAAGGCAAAGTTGATCTTGGTGGAATCTGAACTTAGAATGTAGCAGCAGATGAAATACCACTAAGCATTTCACCTAGCGGGCTAACAAGTCTACCAGCTTGCCACTTTAATGATAATAGTAATAATCTTTTCTACTAAAGGCACAAGGCCTGAAATTTTTGGGGAGGGGACTAGTCAGTTACATCGACCCCTGAGTTTCACTGGTACTTAATTTAGCGACCCTGAAGGGATGAAAGGCAAAGTTGACCTTGGCGGAATTTGAACTCAGAACATAAAGATGGGCGCAATATCGCTAAGCATTTTACCTAACATGCTAACAATTCTGCCAGCTTGCTGCCTTTTTAATATTAATATTGATAATAATAACAATAATAATAATAATAATAATAATAATAATAATAATAATAATAATCATACTCATGCAATATCAGGCAGGTTCTCTCATGGTTTCTGACCTTAAACTGATTGGAAGTGTTAACATGTACATATTTTGTCTTTGTAAAAGAAAGATGGGCTACAACAAATATTCTGCTCAATACCACAGATTTGCTAGTCAGTTGGTTGACCATAACCAGTTGAGTTTGTCCCTTGGTGGCTGACAATATGCACATCTCTGATCATGAGCTGGAGTAGTGGGGGAGCATCATAGCCACATGTTGAGAGGGTTCCTTTGGGGTTTGAATAATTCACCCCTGTAAACATGGGTGTGTCATTCATTATCCTTAAACAGGGACCGTTTAGATAAGCTACTTGACCTGAAGAAAATTCTAACTGGGCCTCACCTGCAAGGTCATGATGTTTTTTGACTTTTTAAGATACTTTTATTTTGGGATGGGATGTCGCTTCATATATCTAATATACATAAATGAATAAATGAATAAATATATACAAATACACATATATATGGGGTTGATTCGTTCAACTAAAAATTTCTTCAAAGTTGTGCCCCAGCATAGCTGCAGTCTAATGACTGAAACATGTAAAAGATAAAAAAAAAAAGATAGATATGTGTGTGTGTGTCTTTGTGTCTGTCAACCCCACCATTTGACAATCAGTGCTGGTTTGTTTATGTCCCTGTAGCATAGTGGTTCAACACGAAAGACCAATAGAATAAGTGCCAGACTTCAAAAAATTCGTATTGTGGGCAATTTGTTCCACCAAATCCTTCACAACAGTGTTCTGGCATGGCCATGACCCAATGACTGAAACAAGTAAAAGATACTTCAAAAAGAAAATGTCGAAGAAGCCAGAAAAAAGGAAAAGGAAGAAATTATAAGATAGACAAGAGAAAATGGAATAATATTTATATCTACTGTAAGTGAAGTAGGCATAAATCTAATCCAGCTTTAAGATAATCATTATTAAAATAAGCATTTATTCAATATTGGAGTGCTTATCTGGCTTCCAGAAATATTGTGCAATATACTCTATCATATATTAAGTAAACAGATTTTGTTTTTTAAGTTCATTAATTTGTGTACAATATGTTAAAAATAGCTTCATTCCTTCTTTTTTCTGTTCTTTTATTCTTTTTTTATTTGTTTCAGTCATTTGACTGTGGCCATGCTGGAGAACTGCCTAAAAGGGTTTTAGTCAAAATAATCAACTCCAGGACTTATTCTTTGTAAGCCTAGTACTGATTCTATCGGTTGCTTTTGTCAAACTGCTAATCAGTTATTAGGTGATTATGGAGAAACAAACACAGAAACACACATACATATATATATGTGTGATTTTCTTTTTTATTGCCCACAAGAGGCCAACACAGAGGGGAATATATATGTGTGTGTGTGTGTGTGTGTGTATGTATATATATATATATATATATATATATATATATATATATATATATACGAGGGACTTTTTTTCAGTTTCCGTCTACCAAATCCACTCACAAGGCTTTGGTTGGCCTGAGGCTATAATAGAAGACACTTGCCCAAGGTGCCACACACTGGGAACCTGGAACCATGTGGTTGGGAAGGAAGTTTCTTACCACACAGCCATGCCTGCTTCCTTTTTCTATGTGGATTGATAAAGATTAAACATATTTTGCTTTAGGGTTGTATTAATTTGTACTGTGTCTGTTGAATAAAATCTTGTTTTTTACTTTTCTTCATTTAATTTTCATCCTATAAACATTATACTATATATATAATACAGTATATGTTGAGAATTTTAAGTGGATTAATTAATATCAAACAGACCCTTCTCTAGAAATGTTTTAACTTAAATCTGTTAAACATAATTTAGTTCTTTACTTTTCATAGTTTATTTTACATTTTAAGTGTATATTTAGGTTGCCTCTAGAAAACCAGAAAATCTAGATCACTTGTGGTCCCAAGTTTGCTGAATCTTGGGAGGTAGGGGGCAGCAGACTACTATGCTGGGTCTTGCTGATCAGATGAAGCTTCAGTGGAATGGTAGTTCTCATTACACTCTCATGTTTTGAGTTCACCAATGCATGCCTGTGCACAAGCACAGACATGCACACACCTATATTTATGAATGGTTTTAGGGCAAAGAGGCTGCATATTACTGATCACATGAATAAACCATGTTAAGAAAATAAACTAGCCATACAACTCATTCTCTTTCACTATCTATGTTTGTGTGAGTGCATTTGTAGATATATAAATGATATATCTTTTATCTTTTACTTGTTTCAGTTATTAGATTGCAGCCATGCTGGAGCACCACCTTGAAGAATTTTTAGTTGAATGAATTGTCCCTGGTACTTTTTTTTTCAAGCCTGGTACTTATTCTATAGGCCTCTTTTGCTGAACCTGAAAAGTTACAGGGATGTAAATACAACAACACCAGTTGTTAAGTGGTGGTGGGAGATATCCTCACACACACACACACACACACACACACACACACACACAAATACAAAGGGCCTCTTTCAGTTTCCATAAACCAAATCCACTCACAAGGCGTTGGTTGGGTCAAGACCATAGTTGAAGGTACTAGTCCAAGGCGTCACACAGTGGGCTGAACCTGAAACAATGTGGTTGGGAAGCAAACTTCTTACCATACAGCTATGCCTGTGCCTATGTATGCGTGTGTTTGAGTGGCAGAAATATGTGTACATGTGTGTATGCATATTGTGTATATATATATATATATATATATATAGGAAAATAAATAATAATAATAATAATAATAATAATAATAATAATAATAATAATAATAATAATAATGATAATAATAAGGCAGAATGCTAAACTCAAAGCATATTTTAATATAGATGTGTATAAGGAGGATTAAAAAGGATTTCTAACCGGCTTTCATTGCATGGCAAACTTTCAAGAAGAGGGGAAATGAAAATAATGTTTTTTACCAAAATATAAACAATATATAAAAAAAAAATATACCAATACATTATATTGTCTTTGAGCTTTTAAAGTTCAATGGTAATCCATGTAGATAATTGTTAGATAGATTAGGATGCATGGAATTAAGAATATTGTATTTAAAAAAGGCTGAGAGTTTATGTGTTAAACAGGAAGTGTGGTGTCAAAACAGGAAGTGTGGGTAAGGGAAGACAATTCTGTGGGTTTTATACTCTTTAGTTGGAGTTCTGTACTCTTTGTCAACAGGAAGTTTATGTCTGTTCTTAGAGAAACAAGAAGTAAATTTATATGTATTTCAATGGGTAGGTGAGAGAAGGGAATATGGTCACTGAGGAGTTTGTATGTTAAGAAGCATTTGAAATTTCTCTATAAAAATATTCTCCTTCTTGATACTTTCTTGTGTAATGAATATAAGGAATTTAAGGTTTTTATTTCTGGCACAAGAGTCTATGTGGCCACTGAGTGGAATTTGGCGGTGTTGTGGAAGATTTATTTGTTCTTTATGGACTGCTACTCGTCTACGCAAAAGGAGGCTCATCTGTCCGATATAGTTGTGTTGGCAACCTGCGCATATGAGGACATAAATGAGGTTCTCAGAGGAACAAGAGAAATTGGTCTTGATTTTAAACCTTGTTCCTTGTTTGAAGGTAAATTCAGAGCCTTCAAGTAGGAAGGGGCAGGTACCACAGTTAGGGCGTGCACATTTTTAAACTGATGGGGGTGGAAATATATATATATATATATATATATATATATATATATATATATATATATATATATATATATAATGTGTGTGTGTGTGTGTGTATGTATATGCATACACATGTATGCACAGACACACACATGCACACATATACACCTATATTTATATTCAAATATATATTCAGTTGAAGCTTTATTACTTGTAAAGGAAGAACATGACATAGTATGGTAAAACACTTAATATGGTAGAAAGACAGTAAAAAGCTTAGAAAGTAAAGAGCTTAGAAACTAAACAGCTTTAGTTTCTAATGAATGAAATAAACCTTGCTGTATGTATTGAGTACCCCTTTTTCTCTTGTTCGTACATCCACACACACCCAAACACATGAGAAATTCTGTGAAAGTAGAGCAATGTTAACAGCCTAATGCCTCATTCTGAAACATCTCACTCTGCTCTCAGCCTGTTATTCCTGTCTGTCTCTTTACATATTTTTCTATCACTTTCTCTCTCTCTCTCTCTCTCTCTCACTCTCACTCTCACACTCACTCACTCAGTCTGTATATCTATCTCTCTCGTTACTAATGGGCCTGGGTAATTTAATACAAGCCAGAATTTCCTGGTAAACAGTGGGAACTACAGCGCAGTCTTAATGCTTTGTTAATTCCCAATGGCTGTTTACTGCCGGAACTATTCTCAGTGGGTTGGGGTGGTGTTTTTGGGTGCTTTGAATGGTGGGGTGGCAGTGGCGGTAGGCATCAGTGGGTTGGGGTGGAAAGAGCAGATTCCCAATCTGATTATTGTAAGAATTGGATGAGTTCTGACAGAAAGGCAACGATAAAATGATAGACACACAAAAAGACTCATATATACATGTGTGTGTGTGTAAGAGAGAGAGAGAGAGTATACATATATGCCAGCATAGAACATGAACATTAAATGATGATGATGATGAAAAGGGGGATAAATGTGTATCTATCTATCTATCTATCTATATAATGTTTATGTGTGTGTGTGTATCATCATCATTTAATGTTGCTTTCCATGCTTGCATGAGTTGGATGGTTTGACTAGAACTGGTAAGCTGGAGAGCTGCATCAGGCTCCAATTTTCTTTAGCATGGTTTCTATGGGTGAATGCCCTTCCTAACACCAACCGCTTTATGTGGCACCAGCATAGGAAGTTTCTATGTGGCACAGGTGCTTTTTACATAGCACCAGCACCCACAGTATATATGTGTATGTGTGTGTGCGTGTGTACCCTTATATAAATATATAAGTAAATATATGTGTATGCAGATGTGCATACACACATATTTAGTACTTAACACTAAACAGACGTGTGTGTATGTGTACACACACACACATACTTGTATACATACACTCATGACCATATATGTATATATGTGTGTGTGTGTGTGTGTGTATGTATATATACACACACACATACATGCACACATGTATAAATGTGTTACCTATCCCATATTTTCCTTCCTCATGATAACTGTTAGATTTATATGACATAATATAATACATTAGTAAATATATCTATATATATAGAAAATACAATATAATAATATAATTCAGGGCTTTCCATTCTCTTTTATTCCTCAGCACAGTTTTGATAGTAAATTTATTCCCCACTTTGTTTCATTTAGTAATTTAAAACAAGTAAAAAAAAAAAAATGGTAACAGATAAATACAAGTCATTAAATCTAAAGAGGTAGGAAGAAAAAAATATTATAATTTTTTCGCAAAATATTCCTACCTCAATTTTTTTTTTCAACCTCAGTTTTATAATTATTACTGAAAAATAAAACTATTTTCTTTTATTCTTTTACGTGTTTCAGTCATTTGACTGCAGCAATGCCGGAGCACCGCCTTAAAGGGTTTTAGTTGAAGAAATGAACCTCAGGACTTATACTTAGTAAGCCTAGTACTTATTCTACCGGTGTCTTTTGCTGGATCGTAAGCTATGGGTATATCAGTTGTCAAGCGATGGTGGAGGGGGACAAACACAGACACACACATATATATGATGGGCTTCTTTCAATTTCTGTTTACGAACTCCACTCACAAGGCTTTGGTTGGTCTGAGGCTATAGTAGAAGACACTTGTCCAAGGTGCCACACAGTGGGACTGAACCAAGAAGCATATGGTTGGGAAGCAAGGTTCTTATCCTTACCGCCTGACTGGCCTTCGTGCCAGTGGCACGTAAAAGCACCCACTACACTCTCTGAGTGGTTGGCATTAGGAAGGGCATCCAGCTGTAGAAACTCTGCCAAATCAGATTGGAGCCTGGTGTAGCCATCTGGTTTCACCAGTCCTCAGTCAAATCGTCCAACCCATGCTAGCATGGAAAGCGGACGTTAAATGATGATGATCTAAATTTATCTCCTGGATTAGCAAAATATATCCTCCTGGAGGTAACTTTACTTCATTCTGGGAACCCTGTCATTAGTTACATATGCAGTAATCAAGTTTAACTCTTTAGCATTTAAAACAGCTGTATTTGGCCAAAATATTCTAACTGTTTTATATCCAAACTGAACAGATCTGGCCTCTCACACCTACCCTATGATGTCATTTTAAATGAATACAAATCACATCATCAGAATCTCTCAGAGCTTTGAGATAATGCATGATTAATGCAAAAGAACGTGAATATATATGGGGGTTGCTGAAAAGTTCCTGGTTTTAAGGGTATTGTAAAAGGCCTTGTTGGAGGACCAACCTTCTGAGTTCTTTTACAGGGCTTAGCAAAAAAATTGAAGAACCACTACAATAAGTGTGTGAATCTGAGAGGGAAAAATGCTGAATAAAATCATAATTAACTGATCCTCCTGTATTTTCTGTTACCCAAAGCTAGGAACTTTTCAGCACCCACTCCCAAGCATTACATTTGACAGAGTAATCCAAATATTAAAGGGTTAAAATAAAGCTGTTCTCATTTTTCTCATTTTTGCAATACATTGCAATATAATAACAACAACAGAAACAAAAAAAAGGTACAAATGAATCTTAGCAATTACAAACATCTAGTTGCATTTTAGTAAGTATACTTTCAAGAGTTATCTCTCTGGTAAAAAAAAGAATAAATAAACATGTCAGATTAAAAACACAACTCTAAGGTTCT
>NC_142928.1:104852021-104884521 GCF_046866305.1 Octopus bimaculoides
AAACATATTTGTAACAATGAGGTGCTAACAAAATACAACATATAAAGTGTTGAAGACATCCTCATCAAAATACAGCTTAGATATAGGCCATCTCCCGCACATGAGTGATATCAGAATTCTGAAGCAACTCCTCTTTGGACAATTCCCAACAAGAAGGTCAGTTGGAAGGCCACTTTTGTGCTTCAAAGACAAACTGAAATGATGCAACATTCCCTTTTCTTCCTGGGAAAATAAAGCACTGGAATGCAAGGCCAAGTGCCAGTCCTTCTTCTCCTCAGTTCAAAGAGTTGAGCAAAGTTGACTCCAATATCAGGACCAACTTTGTGCAAGTAAGAAGGCACACTGACAAAATGCCACTCCTCCAAATGAAACACTTACCTGTCATGTGGTTTTCTGGCATGGAGCAAAAGAGGTCTTGCCATCCACTCAAGGAAACATGTAGCAAATGACCCAACTTGTTCCATTTGTCGAAAGGTTTGCAAGGCACCAGCAGGCCTCAAGAGACACGTGTGTTCATAGAACATAAATGATGCTTTTTTTTACTGAACCCTTATTTGTTGTTCCTGATGAGAGAATCCATTATATATATATATATATATGTATTTCCAAAAATGAGTCTAAAGGGATGTTAATTCGGTTTCAGATGCTGGATAACCATGATGGTCCTTTTATGATACCCAAGGCAACAATAAGTTGCAGGCTCTGTCAACTTTTCTCGCTAGGTAAATCCGATTGTTTTGTTCAAGACTGCCTATTTCCATACAGTAATTAATAGTATCAACAATGATAAGGAGAACAGAGATTTCTATTTTTTCACATCCATAATTTTATTTAATAATTCTTTACATCATGGTCCCATAAAGATGATGTAAATAACTGTTAAATAAAATTATGGATGTGAAAAAATAAAAATCTCCATTCTCCTTATCATTATTAATACTATATATGTGTGTGTGTTTATATATATATATATATATATATATATATATATATATATATATATATATATATATATATATATCCATATCTAGAGAAACCGTGAGATATAATAACATGAAGCCAAACAAAAGCAAAGTAGCTCTTAAATGTGTGTTATGAGGTTTTTTTTTACCCAAAACACCCTAAATACACACACACACACGTTATATTGCTTTTTGCCTGCAAAATCCATTCACAAGGCTTTGTTGGTCCAGGGCTATAGTAGATGACACTTGCTCAAGGGGCCATGCAGTGGGAGTGAACCCAAAATTATGTAGTTGTTAAATAAACTTCTTAACCACACAGCCAAACCTGCACCTATTATATATTGCAGTATTTTCTCTAGCTCTTTCTTCTTTGAGTTCAAAGCCCACTATGGTCTACTTGTCCAGTTTAACCAAAAAAAAAAAAAAAAAATGAAACTGAGGAGATAGATGGTGAGTGAGTGAGAGAGAGAAACTGAGAGAGGTGGCTGGAAAAAAAATTGAGAAAGGAAGAATAAATGAAGATGAAGAAAGGAAGATAGATAAGGAGAGAGAGAGAGAGAGAGAGAGAGAGGGAGGGAGGGAGGGAGTGTGTGTGTAGAAAGAAGAAACCAAAGAGAAATAGAAAAGGTGATAGACAGGCAAATGTACAGACAGGCATAATTAAGAGGCAAAAGAGACTAACTAAAGTTTAAAAAAATAGATGCATATATAGCAGGCTGCTAGATACACACACACACACACACACACATATATATATATATATATATATATATATATATATATATATACTCTTACTCTTTTACTTGTTTCAGTCATTTGACTGCAGCCATGCTGGAGTACTGCCTTTAGTCGAGCAAATTGACACCAGGACTTATTCTTTGGAAGCTAGTACTTATTCTATCGGTCTCGTTTGCTGAACCACTAAGTTACGGAGACGTAAACACACCACCATTGGTTGTCAAGTGATGTTGGGGGGACAAACACAGACACACACACAAATTATATATATATATATATATATATATATATATATATATATATATATATATAGGAAAATAATAATATTAATAAGGCAGAATGCTAAACTGAAAGCATATTTTAAAATAGATGTGTATAGGGAGGATTAAAAGGATTTCTAACTGGCTTTCATTGCATGGCAAATTTTCAAGAAGAGGGAAAATGAAAATAATGTTTTTTTACAAAAATATAAAAAATATATTAAAAAAATAAATATACCAATACAATATATTGTCTTTGAGTTTTTAAAGTTCAATGGTAATCCATGTAAATAATTTTTAGAAAGATTAGGATGCATGTAATTAAGAATGGTGTTGTGTTTAAAAATGCTGAGAGTTTATGTGTTAAACAGGAAGTGTGGTGTCAAAACAGGAAGTGTGGGTAAGGGAAGACAATTCTGTGGGTTTTATTCTCTTTAGTTGGAGTTCTGGACTCTTTGTCAACAGGAAGTTTATGTCTGTTCTTAGAGAAAAAAGAAGTAAATTTATATGTATTTCATTGGGTAGGCGAGAGAAAAGAATATGGTCACCGAGGAGTTTGTATGTTAAGAAGCATTTGGAATTTGCTTTGCATGGCTGCAAATGAAACAGAGGTTTAGCATCATAGCTTTTCCTTCATCTAGATAGTTTGCTCCCACCAACGTAATTGAGCTTCATCTACCAAATTGACTTATTAATTAACTCATAGGTGGGGCCCTGACAGGTGCTACTACTCCAGGTCTGAGTAGACAAGGAAACAATAGTATTTAAGAAGTGATTCCACACTCCTCAAAACCCTAGAACTCCCAAAGCAGGGCTCCACTATGGAAGGAGGTTTGAAGTCATACCCAGAACTAATATAATATTAGTGCCATGCAATGCATGAAGCTCTGGGCCCTTGAGTCACGGTTGTAAGTTTTCAGTCAAGGTGCAGGCATGGCTATGTGATAAGAAGCTTGCTTCCCAACCACATGGTTCTGGGTTCAGTACCATTGTGTTACACCTTGAGCAAGTGTCCTCTGCTATAGCCTTTTTAATGGATTTTGTAGATGGAAACTTGAGAGAAACCTGTCGTGTATGTGTGTGTGTGCACATGTGTGTCTTTGTGTGTGTTACTGTATCTATTTGCCCCCCACCACCGATTGACAACCAGAGTTGGTGTACTCATGTCCCCGTAACTTAGCAGTTCGGCAAAAGAGAACTGATAGAATAAGTAGCAGGCTTAACAAAATTTAGGTACTGAGGTCAATTTATTCAACTAAAAATTCTTCAAGATGGTGCCCCAGCATGGCTGCAGTCTAATGACAGAAACAAGTAAAAGAAAGATATATATTTATTAATACATGAATATTTATCTAAGCTAGGAGGTAGTTAGGCAGCTTGGGATAACAGACAAATAGAAGATTGGGGATATTAGAAGGAGAGATTGATGGGTAGATGGATGGACTGGAAGATGGATAGATAGGGAACAGAGAGATAAATTAATTCATAATTAATGTATTATATATAATTACTACATACAATTGATGTTTATAGTATTAATAATATAAATGTGTGTGTGCGTATGTAGGGAGAAAGAGAGAGGGAGCAAGTGGATTTGAGAAAGAAAGACTAAACAAGACCAGAAATGAGTTATAAGTGAAAGAATGAAGAAGAAATTGAAATGTGTAAAAAACATTGAGAAACAAATATTTACTTATTTTTTAAAAACTTCTTTGTTAAATTTTAATGTTCTTTTCTGTCTCTTCTTACTCAGTTTTTTTTAAAATGTCAACAGAGTTATATATATATATATATATATATACACACACATGCACGTATGTATATATATAAATGTGTATATGTATACACAGACATACAGACGTATATATTTTCCCTATATGCACACACACACACACACGCAAATGTACATATATTGCCTATATACACAAACATATATATATATGTATGTGTGTGTGTGTGTGTGTGTGTGTGTGTGTGAATATACAAATCAAAACACATACTCAGATATATATATATATATATATATATATATATTCCTAGTTACACACACACACTATACTTCAGAGAATGGTAGCATGGCTGTCTCTCTTCGTGAAGAATTAAATCAGGGAGGAGACTGTTTTGCTTTTGACAGAATTGAACTGAAAACAGGAGTCAGAGTAGTTGAGTTGAAATGATTGAAGTAATCTTAAACATCTGGTGAAGTTTGGAGGCAAAAATGAAGCCAAGAAAAAAAAAAGAACAAAAAAGAAAAAATGTACCCTAAACATATAGAAAAAAAGAAAATGACAACTCACAGGAAAAATATATAAAAAAAACTCAAGAACAACAAAAAGCTCTAACCCCCACCAACCTCATAAATACTCTTGCAACAACTGAGAAGGAAAAAATAAAAAAAAAAGGTCCCTAGCAGACCCGGCAGCCTTATTAAAGGGTAATCAACTGTCACAAAGTTTCACAGTCACCCCAGCATCATACACAGGAGAGGCGATATAGATGTGAAATGTGCACATAAATGAGCAGCTGTATGTGTGAAGTAGTTTAAAATCGTTGGAACTAGTTATTGGCACTCACATACACACACCTCACACATATACACAGAGAAGAAAAAAGAAATTGTATAATGATATATAAATAACGATGGCATTCTGAAAGTAGAACCTATCTGTCTATCTCTGTTTCTATATATATCTATATTTATATCTATCTATCTATCTATCTATCTATCTATCTGTTTCTATATGTATGTATGTATGTATGTTTGTGTCTGTCTGTCTGTCTATGCATCTATCTATATCTATAACTATCTATGCATCAATCTGTCAGTCTATGTATGTATGCATGCATGCATGTGTCTGTCGATGCTTCTATCTATAACTATCTATGCATCTATCTGTCTATGTATGTATGTATGTATGTATGTATATATGTATCTATCTATCTATCTATCTATCTATCTATATCTCTGCAGCTATCTGTCTATGCAAGCTTCTATCTATCTATCTACCTACCTACCTAAGCATCGATCTATATTTCTATCTATTCACAAACCTATCCATCCATCTCTCTATCCACCAATATATCCATCCCTCCCTCCCTCTTTCTATATCTATCAAACTATCTCAGTCTGTCTGTCTGTCTATTTATCTATCTAGACATGCACATACACATTTTGGTGTACATACAGGGGAAAAAAGCACTCAATACATACTGTATAATTTTTCTGAATGAACAGACATGCCATCATCATCTAAATTGCTCTGACTCATTCTCACCAGTCTGTTTGGTCTACCATTGCACATGGTAAGTCTTCTACTATTAGAAGATCTACCAACAGACGCATTTAACTGCCTGAAATGTCAGCTCTAAAGAAACACTCACACAGAGTAGTATCAGTGCTAAGCAATGATGATAAATAAACAAACCTTAGGTCAGTTAAAACATATTTATGACATATTCTAACTGGTACTATTGTATTTATTGTTACTAAGTGGTCTGCAAGCACAATCAGTCATTCATATTGACTGTTCTAATATACAGTCATGACATTAGAATCTGCCCATGTCTGTCTCTCTTTGGTATCACCTACTAAGGAAGGTTAAGTAGCCAAACATGTGTCTGGGAGTCCAATAGGAGAAGACACTGAGCAGATAAGACCTTTTACAGTAAGTGAGAATTTTTTTTCCCTGCACTAACTGTAGCGATTTTGCCTTTAGAAGTTAAAATATGTTATATATATAAATAACACAAATAGGCTGAGGTTCTTTACAGCTGTTTCAGATGCGTTTTTTATTGATGAGCAGGTGACTTAAAATTAAAATCTAAAATTTAACATTTAAGATTTTGCATATAAAGAATGTAGAATGTATTTTGACTCTTCACCATGGCGATCAGTGACGGTCATGTAGAAACAGAAAGGAACGTAATGGAGAGCATCCAGCAAATAGCTAACTCCATCCACCAAAGTATCAAGGTAACTATAGATTACCTGACTAAACACCCCAACAATAGGCTCCCAGTACTTGATACTGAACTTTGGTTAGAGACTGTGAACAATAGAGTGCAGCTCCTCTACTCATATTATATGAAACCCATAGCTTCATAAAAAATCAAGTAAATCTTGAATGCAGTATAATTGAGAAAACATATGTGCATGCTTTGCATAAAACAAAAGGAATAAAAACCATAGTTTATAACACTATCCAATCCATAATGTATACCACTTTTATATATTTGTGTGGACTAGTGTCCTTATCTAATTTTTTATGAAAATTACTTAAGAAGACAAGAAGTGACATAAGATTATATTGGACCCTGACACATCATCTTCTCACTGTCTGACTCAAATCCTAAACCCAAGAAAGATTGCTTTTGAAAATGTGTTTGAAATATAAGTATTTGTGTCTAGTTTAAATATTTTATTTCTAAATCATGACATCTCTAAACACCCAGAAACTCATTTACTACCCTCTTGAGAGCTCACAATATCCACAAGGGGTTGGAGTGCTACTGCCTAGTGGTAGGTTTTAAGAAGAGCATCCAACAGTAAAAAACCATGCCAAAACAGACCTCACCAGCACTGGTGCCACATAAAAAGCATTCAGGCCACTCTGTAAGGTAGTTGGCATTAGGAAGGGCATGCAGCCGTAAAAACCATGCCAAAGCAGACAGCGAAGCCTGGTGCAGTCTTCTGGCTTGCCAGCTCCTGTTAAACCATCCAACCCATACCAGCATAGAAAACAAACATTAAATGATGATGATGATGATAATGGTGGTTGAGTTAGCCAGCATCCAGAATAGAAGATGGCAGCACCTTATTTAAAGAAAATTGCATTTTATGTATAAAAACACAAACAATTAGTGTGTTAGAGAAGACATGGACAGACGAATGTGTAAGGAATAAAACAACTAGCTAAAAAATTGTTTGTTTGTAATCCATTACCAGCAGTGCATGGTATCATGGTATTTGTAAACCAACTGACAGTGAACAGATACAATAGAACAATTCACTATTATAAAGTCAATGACAAAGTTTCAAATACTTTCACATAGAATTTTCAAAATTTTCATCTGTAAAATGTTTGGTGTTCAGAAGGGTATCCAACTATAGAAACCATGCCAAAACTGACATGGAACCTGAACAGCCCTTCAACTGCTCAGCTCCTGTCAAACCATCCAACCCATGCCAGCATGGAAAACAGACATTAAATCACTGCTGTTTTAATGCCTGCTTTTCCATGCTTATAAGAGTCAAGACAGTTTATTGAGGCATATTTTTTTACAGTTGGACGCCCCCACCCCATTGCCAACCCTCACATGTTTCCAAATAAGGTAATATTTCCCCATGGCCAAACGTGTTTTCCCAAAATATTCTTTTCTACTCTAGGCACAAGGCCTGAAATTTTTGGGGAGGGCGCCAGTTGAGTAGATTGATCCTAGTACACAACTGGTATTTAATTTATCGACCCCGAAAGGATGAAGGACAAAGTCGACCTCAGCAGAATTTGAACTCAGAACATAAAGACAGACAAAATACTGCTAAGCAATTCACCCAGCATGCTAACGTTTCTGCCAACTTGCTGCCTTGTTTTCACAAACTATTGGAAATAATTGACACTAATTGTGTGACAGTGACACTAATTTAAAACTACCCTGTTAAGACAAGGAAACATAAACACACACACCCATGTATACACACACACACATACATACATACATACATACATACATACATATATATATTAGGGGTGTTTGGAAAGTAATTACATGTTTTCACCACTATGAAATGTGAATCAACGAATCACATCAGAGCCAAAGTTGAATGGGCAGGAACTGTCTAGAAATAGTATATCATCTCTTTTATCCAGCAGTGTGTCATTCATAATAATTTTGGTAATTAATCCCATGGAGGATAAGAACTTTATGAAACAACATAGATTCCATTGCTTACGGTATAAGTTTTAAAAGAAAAGTACCATTATAGAAGCAACGAAAAATATTTGTGAAGTGTATCCGGATGCAGTGATAGGTCGTACATGTCAACAGTGACTTAAAAGGTTTAAAGATGATGATTGTAACATATCCAATAAGCCTCACTTTGGAAGATGACCCACTCTGAGTGATGGCTTTTTGATTGAGACTATTGTATTGGATCCATGTTAAAGCACCACAGTTTTGGCACAAAAATTTAATGTGTCATATTCAACTATCCACAAACATCTCAAGCAAAATGGGAAAATATGCAAAGAGGGAATTTGGGTGCTACATGAGCTTATGCTTGGAAACAGAACACAACATTCTACCATTGGCAGCAGTCTTCTAACCAGGAATAATAACGTATCAATTCTGCAGCGCATTGTTACAGGTGATCAAAAATAGGCTTTGCATCACAACAGAAAATGAATATAATGAGAGGCCAGTGTCAACACCAAAACCAGAACTCCAACCACAAAAATCCTTGCTCTGTGTTTGGTTGAACATGAAAGGTATCATCCATTATGAGCTACTGGAACATCAGAGGACTATCAATGCAGATGTTTATTGCTAACAATTTGATCAAGTGAACGAAAAATTATGTTGAAAGAGGTCAGCTGTGGTAAACAGAAAAGGTGTCTTTCTCCAGCATGACAAGGCATAGCTACACTCTTCAAAATAAACCCAAGAAAAAAATAAGATCATTAGGATGGGACATTCTTCCACATCCTCCATACTTACCTGACTTAGTACCTACAGATTTCCATATGTTTCAATCACTAGAACATTTTATAAGAGACAAAACATTCAGAAACAGTGAGGAAGTTGAAAACAGTCTTTCAGACTTTTTTCTGGAAGAGAAATAGGTTTCTTTGAATGTAGCATAAAAAAGTTACTTTCCCATTGGGCTGCAGTTGGTGAAAATGATGGTGATTACGTTCTTGATTAAAACTATTCTGATAAATGTAGTTTACATTCGTTTATATATCCTTTCTGATAAAAGACATTCATTTTTTGAACACCCTAATATATATATATATATATATATATATACATATACAAAAATGAAAAATAATAATAAGGCAGAATGCTAAACTGAAAGCATATTTTAATATAGGTGTGTAAAAAGGATTTCTAACTGGCTTCCATTGCATGGCAAATTTTCAAGAAGAGGGAGAATGAAAATGTTTTTTACAAAAAAGTAAAAAATAATATATAAAAAAAATAAATATACCAATACATTATATCGTCTTTGAGCTTTTAAAGTTCAATGGTAATCCATGTAGATAGTTGTTAGAAAGATTAGGATGCATGGAATTAAGAATCTTGTTCTGTTTAAAAAAGGCTGAGAGTTTATGTGTTAAACAAGAAGTGTATGTAAGGGAAGACAATTCTGTGGGTTTTATACTCCAACTAAAGAGTATAAAACCCACAGAATTGTCTTCCCTTACACACACTTCCTGTTTTGACACCACACTTCCTGCTTAACACATAAACCTCCAGCCCCTTTTCTTTTTTTAAACCAAACACAACTCAATTTCATGCATCCTAATTTTTCCAACTATTATCTACATGGATTACCATTGAACTTTAAAAGCTCAAAGACAATATAATGTATTGGTATATTTATTTTTTTATATATTATTTTTTACTTTTTTGTAAAAAACATTTTCATTCTCCCTCTTCTTGATAATTTGCCATGCAATGAAAGCCGATTAGAAATCCTTTTTACACATCTATATTAAAATATGCTTTCAGTTTAGCATTCTGCCGTATTATTATTTTTCATTTTCCTATTATTTCTCCACGTGCGGTTAACACAACCCCACTATTTACTGACTTATAAATATATATATATATATAAATATATCTTTTATCTTTTACTTATTTCAATTATTTGACTGTAGCTGTGCTGGGGCACTGCCTTGGAGAATTTTTAGTCGAAGGAATCAACTCCAATACATTGTTTTTTTTTTAAACCTGGTACTTATTCTATCAATCTCTTTTGCTGAATTGCTAAGTTATGGGAACATAAACACACCAAGGTGCCACACAGTAGGACTGAACCTGTAACCATAAGTTGGATTTTCTAGGTAACAGCGAAATCACCAAATAAATAACACAGAACTACTAGAAAAATTTCTTGAAAATTTCTTGGTGATAAACAGGAATGAAACCCAAAGGAGTAGAAAGAATCATTTCTCATCTATCAATTGCTACTCTAATCCATAGCTTAACAGTGATTTATGAGTCAACTGCTAATGAAAGCTTCACCTTTTCCTTTTTTCACTAAATAGAAAAGAAAATAATTTTCTTTTAAATTAAAAATAATAATTAATAAATATATAAATGTTCATTTATACCAGTAATGGTGCAGGTCTATGAGCCAGAAAAGGCTGTTAGAGCACTAATAATCAATATGAAAAGTATCGATTCTCTTTAGCCAATCTATTTTGATTAATAGCCAATTAATTCTTTATTTGCTTTCAAACTAATCAGCTTTAATAGGTCCTAAAATGAGATATTTTAATGCACTCAAGCCATTTATTACATAAACTACAACCTGCAACTGAATACTACATGATAATAGGTAAGTTTCATCATTATTTAGGTGACTTAATCAATACAATAAAAACAGCAATAGCAGATGATAACACACAGTTCAGAAATAGCTGCAAGTTGAGAATTGTTTTTGTTTTTGTTTTAAATATTTTCTTGATAATAGTCATGTTTATAGTGATAGAAATATAAAGTCTCTTTAAGCTTATGAAAGATGCATTTCACATGAAGTGTTCAAAGCATGATATAGAAACATGGATATAAAATATCTGAAACAACTATGGTGTACTGCTTCCCAACCACATGATTTTAGGTTCAGTCCCACTACATGGCACCTTGGGTATGTGTCTTCTATTATAATCCTAAGTCAACAAAAGCCTTTGTGAATGGATGTAGTAGGCAGAAACTGAAAGAAACCTGTCAAGAGTTCATGTGTGTGTGCTGTTTTTTGTTTCTTCACCATCACCACTTGACCACAACTAAATGGTGTTGGTTTGTTTACATCCCTGTAGCTTATGGTTTGGTAAAACAGGTTGATAAAATAAGTACCTGAATTTAAAATAAAAAATCCTGGGGTTGATTTATTCAACTAAACCCTCCAATGTGGTGGCTCTGTATGGCCAAAATCCAATACCTGAAACAAATAAAAGTTAAAGGACCTTATACAATAAGACTATATTCTTTGACCTGTATCTAAC
Organism: Octopus bimaculoides; assembly: GCF_046866305.1. NCBI lineage: Eukaryota > Metazoa > Mollusca > Cephalopoda > Octopoda > Octopodidae > Octopus > Octopus bimaculoides. The sequence goes on from NC_142928.1 coordinate 104,863,215, forward strand.
AACTGAATAAGCTTGTGGATAATGAAACAACTTAACACAAAAGCAGAACATTATAAAATCAACAGTAAAAGGTTATAAATACATGATAAAATCAACCGAAGAATATATACACACCCTAAATACAACTAAATCAAAGAGTAAACTGGTATCCTTAGACAAAGAAAACTTCTTTACAAATATCTCTGCAGATTCCACAATAGACACTACTATCAAACAAATGTATGATAATTGTACAAGACTGAAACATCTATTGATTGTACAAAATAGGCACACACACACACATGTTTGTCAAAAGTGAGTACCAAAGGAGAGCTATTCCATAAGCTCTATCTTTAGACAGATGGAATGTTTAGAGATTCTCCTTTGGGATCTTTATTCACTATCTTCTAAGTGGAAGACAAGGAGGAAATGAAGAGCAAAACAATTCTAACTTAAAATCTGAAAATATACTGAAAGTATGTAAGATTAACAAGTTTGCTTATGTAACAAATATGAAACTTGACTGAAAAACATACACTAAAAATAAAATTCTCTATTACAATTCATGATTAGAAGCAAACAAGAAATTTTCAGTTTTAGATACAAGAATTAAAAAAAAAAACCCCCAATAAATCCCATAAAAACATATTAGCAATGGAAGCAGTTTTAGTTCAAATTAGCAATCTGTATATATACTTAAAGTATATATACTGTTGAAAGCATTCTAAACTGTAGTTTCAACAGCATATATACTTTAAGTATGTATTCAGATTACTATGTACATTTATACATTACTAGAGTCTACATGGAAAATGGAAAAAAAAAAAAACCTGCCTGTAACTACATCTATCAACATGCAAATAACAGTTGCACATTTACATTAAAAATATCAATCCTAACGTTTGCTCCTTAGAATAGCAGCATACCTAGCATACACTAAGCTGTGACTGTAATCTCTACACAACATAGGCAGTCGACAGAAATTTTTTATAGTGTGGTTTTTAAAATTATTCTTCTATTTTTCAAATTTAAGATAAACAATGTTCTTTTTTAATCTAGAATATACTCTCCTTCATTTTCTACAATGCTTTTCCATCGGTCTGGTAGACTTGCAAATTTCACTTCCAAAATTCACTTGTCCATGATGAAAAGTACTCCTCCAGTACTGTTCTGACCTCATCTACAGAATTCAAATTTTTTCTGTCCAAATGATTTTGAAGACTGTGGAATAAATGATAATCAGATGGGGCAGTGTCTGGTGAATATAGTGGGTGGGGCTTCATTTCCTTTTCAGACTGTGCAGTCTTTGGAATGTCATCCTCACTGTATGTGGCTGAGCATTATTCTGATGGAAGAACACCTTTCATCTTGAAACCAAAGATGGTCATTTTTCTTCTTGCACTGACTTAAGCTGCTCACAGTAGATCTCCTTTGTTATCATTTGGTTTGGGTTTAAAAATTCATATCCCACCAAACAGATAATACCTTATGTGGGTGAAGACCTTCTTTAGCCTGGGGTGCCTGTGTTTCTCCTATCCCTACCCACTGTCTTTGGTCCCCAAAAGATTCATTCACGAGACATAACAGCAAAGAAGAGCCCACATTCACTCTCTGTGCATGATTAGACTCAGAAAGTTCATGAGGAACTCATTGACCCAATTTGCTGACTTTTCCAATGACACCCAGGTGTCGATGGATAGTTGAATGAACAAATCCAAACTTCTCTGCTAGTTCCTCAACAGTTACGATGGTATTTTGTTCCACCAGGGTTTGCACGATGTCCTCGCTGAGCTCTACAAATCTTCCAGGATGAGGCTCATTTTTTTGAGCTGTAGTTTCTGGCTTGTAATTTCTGGAACCACCGTTGACACTGGCTTACACTTATTGTCCAATCCCCATATACTGCATTGATATTCCTTGCACTTTCCGTTGTGATGTTGCCTTTATTGAACTCATAAAGCAAAATATGCTGAATATGCTTTTTTGCCATTTCCATTATAGCTTTGAAAAAATAACTGTTAAAATCGAACTGCACTCTTCAAAACTTGCACTAAGAATAAGGACAAGGTAAAATTACTACCTGCTTTTATAGCAAGTTGATGCAAGTAGTTTATCCTATCCCCCTCTGACTTTTAGTTCATGCAACTGAAAAAAACCACATTATTTATGGGACAACCCAATATATGTATTAATATACACAAAGTTTAGGATGGTGAGCTCGGTGGAGTTGATGTAATCCCCAAAAATTGCTGGTCTCATACCAAAATTTGAAACCAAATATACACCAATTTTATAATAAACAAACTCTATAAAATTAGATAAAACTGAACGGTTACACTAGTGTGTTGCCTACTCAACAAGAATAATTCAGGAATCACATGGCGTGTAGCAAAACCATATAATTCTGAATATTTTCTTTGTAACACATAATGAAAATATTGACTCCAGAATTCATTTCATCCATTGGAATTATTTTGGGACACATACTAATTCTTCAATTGTGCCTGGTTAATTATTAAATCTGTGATTTTATGTTTACATTAAAAGAACTATATCATGGGAAAGTCATTGTTAGTGTTTTAAACATACATACAATGTTATATTAATTTTCATTTGTTACCATTTTGTAATAACATATTATTAGGTTTCAAAACCTAATCTCAGTAAACACATCATACCTCTATGACGAGTTTAGTGAAATACTAATTCACTCTCTCTTGGAGATATAGTTAACAGTGTGTCAGTGACCAGGTTATAAATGCATCAAAGAGATATGATGAAAGACAGTATAAGTTGTAGAGGTACAACTTTGATGCACAATGATATATAATTATTACAAAATAATATTCAGTATAGCCATTATATAATGCCATAGCACCAATCTGCTTGCTCCAGCTTTTCTATCCTGAGTTAAGTAGCTACAACTCTGTAATGGGAAGTCTTCAAGGTGTATTTACAGAAGGGCATGAACACAACACTGTAAGTATCCGTGACCTGGTTTTAATTTTAGAGTAGAATTATTTCAGTTAGTTTTGTTATCTAAACACAGTTCTACTGGAACTCCACCTTAAACATGTCAACAATGCCAGTGTGACATTAAACATTTGGCAGTTTGCTTGACACTTGTGGTTTTAGCACTCTACTTTTTCACTGTCGAAAAGACATGTAACTATTTTCAAAACAGTAATGTCAGTTGCTCCTACAGTGAAGTAAAGAGAAAAAGAAAGAAAAAGAAAAAAAATAGGGCTTAGGTCCTAAAACAGCTGGTATATTTTCCATTTCAGTTTTAGAAAACTAATCTTTCCCTGAAGATATTCTGATAAGCTGAAGGCATACTGAGTAATGATTGCTAAGACTTAAAGGGACCACTGAGAAGAATGCTTTAAAACATGAAGCAATGAAGAAATTAATCACTTCTTGGACAGAATGTCTGTCTGTGACAAGTAAAATGTCCAGGTTATTTATTACTTGTTTCCAAAAGTTAGGGAGTGTTATCAGAAAGAAGGGTACAGTAGTCTGTTTAGAAACACAACAAAATATCATAGTCCATGAGTATTTGGTCTGCTTTGCTATCTTGCTTATGCACTAGCTATTAAAGCAGTGAATTGGCAGAGTGGTTAGAGAGATGGATGGAATGGCCCATGATATTTGTTCCAACTCTGAACTCTGAGTTCAAATCCTGCTGAAGTCAACTTTGCCTTTCAACCATTTGGAATTGATAAAAACCAATCCAAAGTGGTGAATTGGCAGATCTGTTAAAGGATCAAGGAAAATGTTTTATGCTATTTCTTCTGGTTCTTTGAATTCTGATAGTAATGCCTAGCTATATTGCCCCAAGTTGGCTTCCTTTTCCATGGATAAACATGGGCATCATGGAATGAGGAATCTTGTATGCATGGGAAGCTGCAATTCTTCCTCAAAAGCTCTTGCTCAGTCTAATGAATACATGTGGAAATATATGGCCAACATTGGCAGACAGAGGTTCTATTGAACAAGACATAGTGGCTGACAGATGAAGCTGCTTGACTATTGCATACATAACTCTGAGTTCAAATATCATTACAACCTATATTTTATTGTGTCTTTAAGCAAGACACATTATCTTAGCCACTCCATTTCAACTAGCTAACAATAGTGCATTGTTATAATACCTATTTATTTGGAAAAACATGACCCCCGCCCTAAAATCATGTGTTTTACAGTTTCAATATCATGTATATGATGATAAGTTCCTTAACACAGTGGATCTTGGGGGCAAGACTAAAGTTTATGTCTTTCTAACTGACCTATGACGGAAAGGATTTCAACTATGACTATCTCCTTTTTGAGACAGTTTATTTCAGGTTATATTATCCAAAAACAGTAGGGTCTAATTCAAGAGAAATCTGACAGTTATTTTTAGCAGGTCTAGCAACCACAAAGAAGATATTTCATTATTTTAATGCGGTGTTGGGGCAAATCAACTGAGATTTCAGAATTCTTCTCACCCCACCCTGCCCAACACTAAACTATTACCCTCATGGAAAAATTTAAACAGAGCACTTCAAACCGATGAAACACTTTTCCATAAAATTACATAATGCTCCCACTGTTTTTTTTTTATTTCTTCCTGAAGTGAGCCTTATTTATCAATAGTACCCATTTACATTATTGAGGAATGGGCCATGAACACAAATAGCACTGGTGACCGGAGCGAACTGTTGATCCTTTGGTTCACAGTCTGAAATCCTATCAAAACTGACCTGGCCATAGGCTGTGGCTACCTTGTTGAGTTGTACTACTATAAGGTGCATCCTTGTGTGGGGCTAGACAAATGCAGCCCTTTCTCACACCAGCTGTCACCTCTTTGATGTAAATAGGACCACCTTTGGTCATGAATAACCATGGGATTGCACCTAGAAAGTTCCCCTCTGAGGCACAAGTCCAGGCAAGATTGTTTATGAAAGACTAGCAGTTACCCAAGCATACTAGCCTCTCCTCTCCACACACCACCAATGTTATTCAAGGGAAAGTAAAGGCCAATACTGCTTGGCACCTGTGATGTCACAACTCATTTCTACAGCTAAATGAACTGGAGCAATGTGAAATAAAGTGTCTTGCACAAGAACACAATACACAGCCCAGTCCAGGAATTGAACTTGCTACCTCATGACTGTGATTCTGATGCTCTAATCACTGAGCCATGCACCTTCACCTCTTTGATGTACTACTAGGTAAAGGATGCAAGGGTTGAGAAGGGGATTGTGTACACTCATGACAACATGTATCTCTAAAATGAGAGTAAATCACAGAATAGGAGAGACACATATGCAAGAATATCCTATTTAAATTTATTACTCACTGGGTCTTTATTAAAAAACGAAAAATGGTAACATTAAAAAAAACTTCCATGTGCAATTTTTGTTTGTTTTACTGCCTTCCCACCCTGTACAATGTTTGTGCAGTTGTTTCTGGAATCATTCATAGAGATCAATTGTCAAATAGACTTATAGCATTTCCTTGTCATATATAAATCCTTCTCCATCTGTCACATTCTTTTTTACTCTTGTTTTTTCTTTTTTAATTTCTTTTGGGATGGGAACATGTAAAAGAACATTTAACTTAACATTCTCAATTATGCTAATGTTGCCAGCAGGCCTATTCATTAGTTGTGAGAACAAAATTCAATATCTAGCAAAACTATGTAAACGGATTTCTTGTTAGTTTCAATGATGAGTATTTAATTATTCAATCAGCTGAATTACCTGCTTAATAAAGTGGCATGTGAGTGGCTCAGTATTCCACAGACACACATACTCTTAATGTAATCCTCTACCAGAATCAGTGTGATTCACAGCATGTGTGTGTGTGACAAGTCTAAAATTACATGTACAATTTGCTGAACCAGTTTCACTTACAAGGCTTAGGTTGACTTGAGTTTAATGTAAAGAAACACTTGCCCAAGATGCTACACAGTGTGAGATTGAACTTGGAACCATTCAATTGCAAAGCATACTTCCTAACCATGTGGCCATTCTACTTCCATCTCTGGTATCAATGTTTCATCATTGGTTAGTTATCTCTTTTTCCTTACCTACTTTGCTTACAGATAATAAAGAGACTAAACAATAACATTTTGACCTGATCACAATTTACTGCATCAATAAACTAGCCATATATCAGCCTTCACATGGTATGAGATGGAAGGACTCAATTATTTCAAAGAGAACAGATCAAAACAATATAAAATTCTAAATTGTGAATTCTAACACAAACAGCAGAGCATTGGAAATGATGGAATACAATATTTAATTTTGTCCTGCTGCATCCAGTATTCATAATTCTGCCAGAGTTAGCATTGCTTTTCATCCCTTTTATGGTATATGATAAAGTTTGCACACCAGTTATGTGTGGTGGTACATTCCAATTAACTACAGTCCTTCTCATTATCATTTTACATCTGGCATGTGTTAAATGAGCTGTCATGATCTGAGTAAATTCTTAGTGAGACTTACTGCTCTCCTAGATATGGCTAAGGGCCTTCATTTTAGTAGTTATGTCAGCTGCATGACCTTTTCTAACAGCAGCCACTCTATACAGTGTGCTGAGTAAATTTTTATAGTGGAACAAGCCCTAGAAAAATGGTCATGTCTTTGACAAGACAAGAGTAGCAGGTTTTTTTCTGCCTTGTGATGTATCGTTTCATTCATCAACCATTTTGCAAAGTATACAGGGTTTATTTTATTGTGGATCTATCACTAGAGAGGTCTTCGTGCACTTGGTGAGATTAAGGGTGTTCTTGAATGTTCCAGAACCTATAATATCCCAGCTTATTTACCAACAATGTTTACAGGATGGAAGAGGACTGATCCTGTGTGAGTGTAAGAAATCCTTATTGAGAGAGAGGGAGAGAAATGGAATTGACAAAAAAATTATCAAATGGACTAAATGGCTGCTACACAAAGATGCTACAGATGGCCGTAAATGTGAAACAACAGCAACATATGACAAATGAATGCCTTTTTGGAGACCTACCAAAAGTTAGTGAGAAGATCAGGCAAAGACAGCTGCAACTATGTGGTCCCTGTGTGTACCACCCTGAACTGGAAGCATCCAAATAAGTCTTGTGCATAAACTAGCATTGCAAGCAGAGTTGATATAGAAACAGTTGTAACTGATCATTGAAGTATTTATTTGTCTTATTATTTGGATCATATTTTACCCTTTACTAAACCCACACAACAGTTTTATCATGGTGAAACCAGAATTTTCTACACCTGAAAACTTTTGGTATTAGCCTGGAATTCAACAGTGTAGATAGCCTAGAGATCAGGTTGAGTGCTGCATTAAATATCCTATTTTCATACCCTACCAGGGCCTTAGATATTTATTTATTTCTCTCTCTCTCTCTCTCTCTCTCTCTCTCTATATATATATATATATATATATATATACATGATGAACTTTGACACAGTTTCCATGTACCAAATTCACCCAGAAGGCATTGGTTGGCCTGAGGCTATTGTAGAAGGCACTTGACCAAGGTAACACACAGTTGCTGAACCTGAAACTATGCAAGTTTCTTAACCACACAGCCATGTCTATGCTAATCATGTTTTTTTTTTTTAAAAAGAGGTAAAAATTACTACATCATATCTCAAAACTGGTGCATCTCAGTATTTTTCTATCTCAATACCAAAAAAACTGTCTACAATAACAACAACAACATAAACTACACAACTTTTCAGCTGAGTGGATGACACCTTATCCAATCAGACACTGAATATCCTTGATAATCCTCAGAGCCATCACATATATCTATTCTGTCAAGTCTTGTTGGGAATTTGCTACTCTTTCCATGCATGCAGTAGCTGTCAGTACTCATTATGGGTTATCAAATGTAATAATTCTGATGATAAATCCTCTCTGTGAAAGTGAAGGTGATGAGGCAGAAAGAATACAAGGAAAGAAAGAAAAGAAAAGAAAAAAGGGAGCTATATTAGTTTACAGTGAAGACAAGAAACTTTTTATGTTTTGGGTTAGTATTCTTCATTTTCAGATTTTTTCTCTCTACAGCAGATTAACATAATTCTTCATATATATATATATATATATATATATGAAAGTGTGTGGCTTAGTGGTTAGGGTATTCAGTTCACGATCACAAGGTCATGAATTCAGTTCCTGGCAACACATTGTGTTCTTGAGTAAGACACTTTATTTCATATTGCTCCAGTCCATTTAGCAGGCAAAAATGAGTTGCACCTGTATTTCAAAGGGCCAGCTTTGTCACACTTTGTGTCATACTGAATCTCCCAGAGAACTATTTAAGGGTACACGTGTCTGTGGAGTGCTCAGTCAAATGCACGTTAATTTCACAAGCAGGCTGTTCCATTGATCAGATCAACTGAAACCCTCGTTGTCGTAACTGATGGCACGTCAGGTAAAAAAAAAATATACATGTATATATAAATATACACACACACATTGACATTCCATTCGCTGTGTGCTTGATTGGTACTTAATATATTGACCCCAAAAGGATGGAAGGTAAAGTCAAAATTGACAGAATTTGAGCTCAAAATGTAAAGATAGGTGAAACAGCACAAACAATGCAGTAAACTGCAGATTTTAGCAGGCATTATAAACTATATATAATAGGCACAGGAGTGGCTGTGTGGTAAGTAGCTTGCTTACCAACCACATGGTTCCGGGTTCAGTCCCACTGCGTGGCACCTTGGGCAAGTGTCTTCTACTGTAGCCTCAGGCCGACCAAAGCCTTGTGAGTGGATTTGGTAGACGGAAACTGAAAGAAGCCCGTCGTATATATGTATATGTATATATATGTGTGTTTGTGTGTCTGTGTTTGTCCCCCCAACATCACTTGACAACCGACGCTGGTGTGTTTACGTCCCTGTAACTTAGCGGTTTGGCAAAAGAGACCGATAGAATAAGTATTAGGCTTACAAAGAATAAGTCCTGGGGTCGATTTGCTCGACTGAAGGCGGTGCTCCAGCATGGCCACAGTCAAATGACTGAAACAAGTAAAAGAGTAAAGAGTATTTGCTTTATAAAATAGGATCTCTGTGTATTACTTGGTCACTTGTTCATTCTAAAGCCTTAAGATAAACAATATTCTAAGGTTTTCCCTGTTTTTCTATGATGAAAAGAGCATCAGGGTTACAAACTTTTTAAGTATCAACACAAAGCTGACCACATGCAAAAAGAAGTATTCACTTGGTTCGGCTCAACAAATTTTGATGATGATCCTTGACGGTGATTGTTACTGCAGAGTTGAGTCTAACAGAAAACTGAAACCTTTTAAATTGAAATGGTAAACCAGTTGGCTTCAGAGATATTCTACAAAGGAAACAAGAATTCAGTGAATTTTCGTAACATGAATGTGATACCTAAGAAACATGGAACATCATATTTCTGTCCATGAGTTTTGTTATTACAAAACCTTGGAGGATCTAGGATGTGGTTTTGGAAAGATTCAACTATGTCTATTAGGTCTACTATACAGAGAACCTCATTGGCTCGTTCATGTATCTATACGTCTAAGAGAGATTTGAAGAAGATTTGTGGGGGTATTTCTGTCAAGTCTCTCTACTATCTAGTGACTCTCTCAATAGCTTATATATATATAAACACACATAAAACAGTAAGGTGTGATCTGAGGATAAATTGGATACAGTTTCTAGTATGTAATACTATCATGTAGGGGCAGCATACTTAGCTCATACAAACATAAAACAGCAGGGTGTAATATGAGAGGAATTTGGCTGTTATTTCGATCAGGTATGCATACTGCACATTTTCCTCATCGAGTCATGCATGCACAATTACAGTAATGTGAAGAAAACTGGCATGATACAATTAAAAGTCACAAAAATGTTTTTAAATCTCTATATAATAGGGACAGGATGACTGTGTAGTAAGAAGTTTGCTTCCCAACTACATAGTTTTAGGTTCAGTCCTACTGTGTGGCATCTTGGGCAAGTGTCTTCTACTATAGTCCCGGGTTGACCAAAGCCTTGGGAGTTGATTTGGTAGATGGAAACTAAGAAGTGTGTGCGTGTTTGCTTCCACTCTTAATGCTTGATAACTGATGTTGGTTTGCTTACACCTACTTAACTTAGTGGTTCAGCAAAAGACACTGACAGAATAAAAAATACCAGACATATAAAAAATAGGTATTAGAGTCAATCTGTTCAACTAAAACCCTTCAAGACAGTGCTCCAGCATGGCCACAGTCCAATGATAGAGACAAGTAAAAGATAAAAGATAATAACTGACACAGTTCATACAAAATCTTTTCACTGGCAATGAAAAATGGCAATGTAGGAGGGAACAGAGCTTCTTGAGGTGAAATACACCTCAAAAATACTACACTGTCCATCTGAAATCTCCTAATATAATAATGAGCATAGTATTTTTATGGATTTATCCAAAATCATGCCGGATGTGGAGGAGGAAAGAAAATAGTAATTCAGTGAAAGAGAAGTAGTGAGAGTAATAGCTCTGACTGAGAGGGAATGAGAGAAAGTTATAGCAACAAGAGAAAGGAAAGGGTGATAGATGAATAAGGAAGGAAGAGGTGAAAAAAAAAATCAGTGTTTCAACTCTGTGTGAGTATATATGTGTATGTGTGTGTGCGCACAAGGGAAGTATGTGACTGTTTGTATGTGTAATTATTGTGTACCTTATTTTGTACTTTATTTACATATAAAATACTACAATTAGCTGTCATTATTGACAGCACGTGGTCGTCTAGTTAAATATATTATAGAATAACTTAAGACACTCAAGCAGGTGGCTACGACAAACTGTTTATTTGAATGTGAATTTTCTTTAGTTTGTTTTAGCCATACAGTTGGTGTATATAAATGAATGACTGACCCTTGGAATCCATATAAATACACATTATTAGGCAGAGACCAATATCATAGGCATGCATGTCAATATATTGATGTGTGTAGTTGTAAGCATATGTATCTAAAATCATTTTAGCCTTTAGCATTTAAATTGGCCACATCTGGCCTGAATATTCTACCTGGTTTTATATTCAAACTGGCTATATCTAGCACGTCACACTTACCCTACAATGTCATTCTAAGAATAAACAATCACATCATCAAAATCTCAAGGCTACAAGATAATGCATGATTATTTCAAAATAATGTGAATAAATAAGAACTACATTAGACAGTGTAATATGAACAGTAAAGGGTTAAACATGTAACAGATTCACTAATAGGAAAAAGAAAACATCTTCATTTAAATAACACAAAGGAATGCTGTCTTAAAATGTATATGAATGCAAGTCTGTATATTAGTGTGTGTAGCCGTAAACAAACATCTGTCAAATCTTTTTTTAACACTCATCAAATTAACTGTTATTTTTTTTAAATACAAAAGAATGCTATAATGGAATATATATATATATATATATATATATATATATTAATGCAAGTCAACATATTTTTGCAACTAGATGTAAAAGTACATTTTTTTTCAAATGCTTTTTTAACACTCTTAATTCTTCATTAAACTAATGATATGAATTCAGATGAAATCCTTTGACCAAAATTGAAAAACAACAATGGATTGATTTGAGTGAGAGAAAGTAGATAGAGGGAGATGATTAGAAGACTAAATGCTTAAAAGTTTTGAATAAGACGGCAAAAATTTTTAAAAACTTGTAAACATACATGTTGCTGCTTTATGCATCAAATAAATGTAATACACATCTTTCCTGTGAAATTGCAAATAACATTATTCATGATTTTCTTGATGTTTGTCTTGTGTCTGAATAAAACAAGAATACACACAGACAACAGACATTAATGTGTGTGTGTGTGTGTGTGTGTGTGTGCATATCTGTAAGAAAGTGGGTATTTATAATGGAATGTAATCTGTTTTTTATAAAAAATAATATCAGAATATTTAAAAAGATTTTTAAATAGTTGCAGCCTGTCTCCCACAACATGCATTGGTCCAACAGGTGGTCATTCCAAAGGATTCTGCTCTCTGCAACATATGATGATCCAGTAGCAGCAGCTTGTGTTCCAGTACATGTGGTAGTCCAACAGAAGGCTGTTTTCTCACTACATGTGGGGGTCCAACAGATAGCTGTTCTCTCACTACATATGGTGGTCCAACAGAAGGCTGTTCTCTCACTACATGTGGTGGTGGTCTACTAGTTGCAGCCTATTCTTCTATGTGATAACTGAGAAGCAGTGGCCTGCTTCCCACTACATATGATGGTCCAATAGGAATATTAGCCAGCTGTTCCCCACTACACATTGTGGTTTAGTGCCATAATCAATTCCTAACTATATCTCCTATCTTTCAGTTGTTTCAGTCACTGGACTGCAGCCATGCTGGGACAGTGGCTTGAAGGGTTTTGTCGAACAAATTGACCCTGCTACTTATATTTTTTTAATCTGGCACTTATTCTATCAGTCCAAACCACTAAGTTTCAGAGATATAAACAAACCAACACTGGCTGTCAATCAGTGAAGAGAAGACAAACACATACAAAAAGATACACAAATATATATATATACATATATATGTATATATATATATATATATATATATATATATGAATAATAATAATAAATGGAGCAAAACGCATATAAATAAAAGTTCTACCTCTGGTAACTATTAACATATTTACATTATCAAAGGTTTTTTTAAAAACTGAGATAATATTAATATATACATAAACTAATATATATATATATATATATATATATATATATATATGACTGCCACTTTCAGCCATTTATGGTCACTATCAGTATGTATGTATACAATTATGTGCACTAACTGCAGCATCAGAGCACTTTAGTTCTTATTTCTAGCTTTGTAGGTGTTCTAACACCCTCTGTCATATTTAATGACAATTATAGTTTTCCTTTTTGGTGATACATTGTTAAACTGCTGCCTAATTTGATTATATATACACACACACACACACACCATATTTTAACATGTATAAGGAACCCTTTTTTGTCAAAAATTAGATTACAGAAAATATGGGAGTTTCTTATACATGGATAGTGTACAGTCTCTTACAAAACCTTTTCTCTAAATTTTAAGCCCCAAAATTTAGGGGGTTCCTTATACATGAGGGTTCCTTATACACATTAAAATACAGTTGGGTTTCTCTCAATTTCTGTCTACTAAATTCAGTCATAAGGGTTTTGGTCAATTTGGGGATATAGTAGGAAACACTTGCCCAAGATGTAATTTAGTGGGATTGAACCTGGAACCATGTGGTTGAGAAGCAAACTTCTAACCACAGTTATACCTGCACATATATATGTAGAAGATTTTGATTTGTACTCAGAAGTTTTGTTTCTTGATGATTGATCAGTTTTTGTATGAGTAAAACAGTCTGATGAAGATTATTGTTATAGTTACATGTATTATTTATAGCAGCATTATTCTGCCAAGGTTGGCTTTGCTTATCATCCTTTTATATGTGTGTGTGTGTGTGGGGGGGGGGGGCGTGATAAAATAGGTATCAGTTGTGCACAGGGGTCGATGTAATTAACTAAGCTCCTGGCCCAAAATTTGAGGCCTTGTTCCTATAATAGAAAGAATTATTATTATTATTATTATTATTATTATTATTCAGGCGGCGAACTGGCAGAATCATTAGCATGCCAGGCGAAATGCTATTTTGTCTGTCACTATGTTCTGAGTTCAAATTCTGCCAAGGTCGACTTAGCCTTTCATCTTTTCAGGGTCAATAAATTAAGTACCAGTCAAGTACTGGGTTGATGTGATTGAATGTTCCCCTCCTCCACAAAAATCCAGGCCTTGTGCCTATAGTAGAAAAGATAGTTATTATTATAATTATTATTAGTGAGGACGCATGGCCTGGTGGTTAAGGTGTTGCACTAACGATCATAAAATTATGGTTCCATTTCCTGGATTAAGTGATGCGTTGTGTCCTTGAGCAAAACATTTCATCTCACGTTGCTCTGTGATCACTTTTAACATCTGATATATGGCACATATATTTGATCACTATAAAGAAATCATTTGTGCAGGTTGTTCAGCAAAAGCTGAACACTTATATGTTGTCTTTAGAAAAAAAGGTGATGTAAAAGGAGAAAGGGCTCTATACCCCTTTCTTATTTTTCTGACCAGGCTCCTGTGGCTTTTGTGGGTTTTTCCATGTGTAACCTTTTCTTTTTCGACGCGCCTCCCCTTATTGGGAGTTTTATTTGTTATATCTTTCTCCGTTTTTCCTGTTTACACGAATGTTTTTCTACTTTTTGGACAAAACCCTATGTAACCTTCATCCTGTCTTTGTCCTTACATGTTTTTGATTTATATTAGCCTTTGTGGTCAATAAAACGAATTAATTATTATTCTTATTACCTTGTGCCTACAGTAGAAAGAATTATTATTATTATTATTATTATTATTATTATTATTATTATTATTATTATTATTATTATTATTATTATTATTATTAAGGCAGCAAGCTGGCAGAATTGTTAGCATGTCAGACAAAATGCTTACTGGCATTTCCACTGGTTTTACATTCTGAATCCAAATTCTACCACAGCTGACTTTCCTTTTGGTCCTTCAGAGGATGATAAAATAAGCACCAGTTGAGCATGAGGTCAATGTAATCGACTGGACCATTCCTCCAAAATTTCAGTCTTGTGCTTATAGTCGAAAGAATTATTATTATTATTATCATTATTATTATTATTAGTTGTATCCTTAAAGGTGGCAAGCTGACAAAATTGTCAGCATGCTGGCCAAAATGTTCAGTGGCATTTCGTCCATATGTTCTAAGCTCAAATTCTGCCAAAGTTGACTTCACCTTTCATCCTTTTGGAGTTAATAAAATAAGTACCAGTTGAGCACTGGAGTTGATGTAATCGACTTACCTCTTCCCTGAAATTGCTGGCCTTGTGCTAAAAATTTGAAACCATTATTATTAATATTCTTTGTAACAGAGAATATTACTAATTCTCTTGGATACTACTTCATTTCAACATAACAGTAGCAAAAGTTGTTTAACTCCATCCTGTTCTTTTTTGTTTTGCTTTTTTATATGCAAATGTAGTATTATATCTAGGATCACATGAACCAATGTGCTTAAATTTTTTTCTTTTTTTTTTTCTTTTTTTTTTTTTCTTTTTAAATAGGTTTGATTTGAGGGATATTTCCGTGCTATTTTTAATAGGATGAGAGGTCAGATACAGTTTCCTGTAAATGTTGCTACAAAGGGTGGTTTCGAGTGGGGGGGGGGGGGGGACATTTCACAGGTTTATACCTGAATGGGGAAAAATTTTAGAAGAATATAGCTACTTTCAACAAAGTTTAACTGAGGCAAATGAATAGTATAGAGAGATTTCAAGTACATTATTATTATTATTATTACTATTATTATTATTGAACAACCTACCATCATTATCAACCACACACCCAGGAACAACAGATTATTTCATAACATAAATATATTGAATGACATCCCTCCTGTGAGGGACCAAGAGAAAAGAGAGAGGAAAAAAAATGAGAGAAAAACAAAAATGAAAGAAGACAGCAGCAGTCACAACAATAACTAGAATGTTGACTATTTTCAATGTAGAGAGTAGAAGTTTAGATACAGGAAAGAAATATTTTGAAAGTACGTGTTCCAAGTATTGGACTCTATCCACCAAAGTTCCAAGCCAAGTGCAGCATCAAGCAAATCTCTTATGATAGTTATGTTCATAATTTATGAGAGGAATTTTTCAAGTCATACACACACACTTGCACACACATATATGTTTATGTGTGCAAATATTTATATATTGTATAGAAACGTGTGTGTGTGTATGTGTGTATGTGAGTGTGCAAGTGTATGTAAATACATACATATGTATGTAAATACGTATATATGTAAATACATACAAACACATATATATATATATATATATATATATATATATCCACATGCACATCCAGAATATTTAGAATTTAGTTTCCTTCTTTCTCTCTCAAAACAAAAGAAAATAAGCAAATAATAAATAAATAAAAGAATGTAATTCTTGTTAAAAACAAAAATAAATAGAATAAATGAAAATATTTTTTCATATATATTCTATATTTTCTACGAAAGAAAAAAAAAAATTCATGACTTATATTTATTTTAGGTGAGAATAAGTGTGAAATGAAATCAGTATCTTAATACCCTCATAGACTACTGTTTTGGTAAGAAAGACCCAAAGTAGATGTCAAATGCGGGGTAGGGTGGGGGGAAGGAGTAGTGGTAAGTGGAGAAGGATGGCACATCAATATGGTGTGGCATAAAAATATAAAAAAGAAAAAAAAAAGTTCCTGTGTTTGTGGTGGAAATAGATATTGCTTTTGCCTCTACAGGAAGGAAGGAAAAGAACATCTTATGGGAGGAGGACTTTGGCTGGGCTGCAGAGTAGTGGTAGGGGTGGTGGTGACAGTGGGCAGACGAGGGTCTGGGGGTGGGAAGCTGAAAGAAGGAAATAAGAAGTGAGAAAGAAGTGTGAGAGAGAGAGAGAGAGAGAGAGAGAGAGAAAGAGAGAGAGAGAAAGAGAGAGAGTAGTCCTGCTTTGTTTTTCTTTCTCTCCACCCTTCCTATGCTTCCTTCATGCTGGATCTTATATACAATGTGAGGGTACTAACTTATATACAATGCAAGGATACCCATCTGCCACCCACCCAGTTAGAGAGAGGAGAGAGAAAAAAATTAGAGAGAGGGGTATAGGAGAAAGAGACACAGAGAGAATATAATCCCTGTTGGCAGTTAGCAAGGAAGAATTCAGTGATACCCTGCTGCCAAAATTGTTTTTCTAAGCTGGAAAAATTCAAGCCACAAATTTTCTTCAAGACAACATTGACAACATTAACAACAACAACAACAACAGAAAAAGAAAAAAAAAGCAACAACACTAAGGATAGAAATAAAAACAAAACAAATAAACAAAGACTCCCACCACCAAAAAGAAAAAGTAAACTAAAGAAAAAAATAGTAAAAAACAAAACAAATAAATCTGTAAAAAAAAATAGAAGAAAATGGTAAAGAGGAGGAGGAAGAATAATAATAATATTTGGCTAACGCTGTTAACTCATCAGTGTGTCAGTTGTGACACTTATCTGACAGATTTCCTTTCTGTCTGTCAGTAAGAGAAACACACCAGCAACACAGAAAAGGCGCAGGCGAGTTTTATTGCTGAGGAATGACAGAATGTGTGCGTGTGTGTGTGTGCGCGCCTGCGTGCATGGGTGAGTGTGTGTGTAAGTGCATTCCATATATATACATACACACAACACATACATACATATATATATATATATATATATAGATATATATATATATATATACACACACACACACACAAACATACACACAAATATATACACATATGCACACAAATACTTTTATATGTATGGGTACATACATACGGATATACATGGACGGACCGAGATATATATATATGCCTGTATATATAGATGAATGTATGTATGAAGAAATGCAAATATGTTCTAAATGGCAGGAGTAAATAGCCCAGTATGGCTGTGCTCCAATGACTGAAGCCAGCAAGAGATTAAATGAAATATGTATGTTTTCACACCCGAGTGTAACAGTACAAATGAATAAAAAGATATAAGTAATCAGTTATACAAGGGATTTTGTTACACACACACACAGACACACACATATGAAATTGAACATATCCATTACTGGTTGTCCTAACATGTTTTATCAAGCATCCATGGTGCACACAAACACATATTTACACACACTCACAAACAAACATATTTACACACACACATATGCACACACTCACACAGAAATGTGTGTGTATGAATTTATATTTGTTTTTGATTGTTGGGTATGGAGGCATGAGGAAGTGTGTGCCCATGGTCAAACTCACCTAGCTCTCTGACCCTGGTGAGACTGATTGCTACCCTTAATGTTCCATTTAAACAGTTGCAAGTTAACGCCTGAATGAAAGAGACGAGAGGGGATGGAATTCCAGGGGATTGATGGTATTGGGAGGAAGGACAAGCTGTAGTGGTCAGTGGTGAAAAGAGGAGAAACAAATGAGTTGAAAGTGCATGAGTGGGAAAGGTGCAAGACCAACAAACTCCGAAAAACTGAGGTTATTATATTTATCATCATTATCATCATTGAAGGCAAATGGCTTCGTGGATAGGGTGTTGAACTAATTAATGATCATAAGACTGGTTGATCTGTGATGATCGGGGGGGGGGGGGGGGTATATCTTGCAAATCTACCAGCCCAATGATTTTCTTTCATGGCAGAATTAATAGTCAAGACTATTTAAGCATTTTATCTGATCAAATTCTGGTTGCAGAACTGTTTCTGGAGAGAAACGCGATCTTTCAGGATGATAATGCACCAATTCACACAGCTAAAGTTGTTACTGAATGGCATGAGGAACATTCGAGTGAAGTTGAACATCTTATCTGGCCACCACAGTCTCCAGGTATCAATATTATTGAACATTTATGGTGCATTTTAGAAAAACAAGTAAGGAGTCGATATACTCCATCATCATCACTACAAGAACTGGAGACTGTTTTAGCTGAAGAATGGACAAAAATTCCTTTGGAAACAATTCAAACTTTGTATGAGTTCATACCTCATAGAATTCAAGCTGTAATTACTGCCAAAGGTGGTCCTATCCCATATTAAAATAAATTTGTTTGAAATTTTAAGGTGTTTCTATTATTTTGTCCAACCCCTGTATCTCGCAATTATTTGCTTAAAACTATAGACAGATATGGAGCTAAGAATCCCAACCTGGAACTAAGCTGCAATGATTTAATTGAATGCCCCCTTTAGCTCACAGAAACATTTATCATCTATTGCCAATATTTCATGGTATTGTTAAGAAGTTTGGTGTCATATTTATAACCGGAAATGAAACTGATGCAAATAAAAAAAAAAATTAAAAAATCATAAGAAAACAGATTAAAAAAAGAAAAAGACCTGATCACAACAATTATAAAAATAAATAAATGCAAACGGTAAAATTGGATCTGCATGAACGCATAATTATGACATCTACATATGAAGGGTTAAAATAGCAGTATATTATTTTTTAACCCATTGGCCTGATTATATTATTTATCTTGAAGGTGGAAATTAATGGATTTTTGTAAAGCTGCTCTTGATTCTCTTATTATTCTTATTTCTTTGTGTTTGTTTATTTGTGTTGTAGTTGTTACAGTTTTTGTGTGTGTGTGTGTATGTGTGATTTCTGATTTCAAAGACGGCATGCTTGAAAGAAAGGAATAATAAAGTGAAATAAATAAATAAATAAAAAACTAGATGGAAAAAGATTATCAGCAGCAGCACAGAGTTATTTTCTTTTCCTCTTTCTGCTTTTTTTCATTTGTTCTTGGAAATTTCTAACCATTTATCAACCAGATTCCTACAAAATTTTATGAATCAGGGTTATATTGCTGGAATATATTTAAAACTTGTCTCTAATGTAGTTGTTGTTGTTGTTATTATTATTATTATTATTATTATTAAGGTAGCGAGGTGGCAGAATCATTAGCATGCCAGGCAAACTGCTTAGCAGCATTTTGTCTATCTTTACATTTTGAGTTCAAATTCTGCCGAGGTCAACTTTGCCTTTCATCCTTTCAGTGTTGATGAAATAAGTACCAGTTGAGTACTGGGGTCAATATAATTGACTATTCACCTCCCACAAAATTTCAGGCCTTGTACCTTTATCATTAAGGAAACAGAAAGTGGAATCTGTAGAGCATCGAATAAAATGCTGTGGTATTTAGTTACAACACTTTATGTCTCTTTTCTTAATTTTATTTCTAATTCTGTTAAGGGCTAACCTTCCACGCCCCTTGAAATGTTTTGTAATATTTTGTTTCATCCTTTTGCATTCCGAGTTCAAACCCTGCTGAGGCCGACTTTGCCTTTCATCTTCTTAGGGCTAATAAAATAAGTACTTCATCAAGTTCTGGGGGTTGCTTCAATGGAATGCTTCTTCCTTCCAAATTTATTGCTTCCTGTCTGTGCTAAGAAAATCATAAATTCTAACACTTATGTCTTCTTCTTCCCCTTCAACATTCTTTGTCAACTATTAAGTCTTTTGTCTTCAGATTCATTTATAAGAAATGGAATTAACCAGATGGGTGTACATTTCTCCAAAGGTGAGACACTGAAATCCCTCAGGTACCAGGGAAAATCTAGTATTTCATCTGGATAGGTTGGTGCTTTGTACTAATACAAAAAAAGACTGTTGCACTAAGTTTGTCCTACAGGTTGTTATGCTACTAATCTAATATGATATCTGCTTTGTTACTTCCCTGTTAATAGGTGCCATGCAATAGAATGGAACCTGGAACCATGTGTTTGGGAAGCAACTTCTTACCACACAGCCACACCTGTAGAAGGATACTGGATGTCTCTGTAAGAAAAAAATTCCACCATCATATCAGTGTTAGGATGTGTATGTGTTATTAGGGCTTATATGTGAAACCACCAATGTGCTTTAATAACCATCTGCAGGAAAGTGCATAGAGTCCAATATATCTTTAGTGGTTAGTTCCAGATCAGCTCTGATCAAGCAGACCTATGATCAATGGCATTCCAGCAGTAATCATCCTGACAATTTTAAGCATAATGTCACTATGTATCTAAGACTGCCTTAGTCAATGTATCCTTCCTTTTAAAAGACAGTCGATGTATTTTTTTTTTGCTGCTATTTTTAGCACTTGGATCCAGACAAAAATGTAGCAGGAATGACTAGACAGAAGCTATACTCACTCTGATACACACCGAATATCGAATGACAACAGTGGGTGACCAATAAAGACCTCTACAGGGATCTTCCCTTGATATCAGAGGTAGGCAGAGTCAGGAGACTCCATTTTGCTTGCTGGGCACTTCTACCAGGCCAAGAATGAGTGCATTAGGGATGTGTTACTCTGGGGACCAATACATGACTACAGGATGAGAGATTGATTAGCTACAACATATGTTGACAGACTAGTGATTGACAGTGGTCTATCAGATCCTGAGTTGAAGTCAGCAGTGGAGGACAAGAGACTAATGGAGGAACATCTGTGCAAATTGAGGTAACTCGATCTAAAGAGAGGAGTTACTACATAGGCTCTCTATCTGGTTCACCTAATACATATACCATTATAGAACATACAGTAACTACATGCTATATGATAGAGGCATTGTATTGAACAGTGATCTAATTTGCTAATGGGACATGTTTTGAGGGAGAAAGAATTAAAAGTTATGTCAAATGAAAAAAATATTTAGATAACAATATGGGACAAACAT
>NC_142928.1:104889521-104912021 GCF_046866305.1 Octopus bimaculoides
TCCAGCCGTAGAAACCATACCAAAACAGACAGGGAGCCTGAACAGCCCTTCAGCAGGTCAGCTTCTATCAAACCGTTCAACCCATGCCAGCATGGAAAACGGACATTAAGTGATGACGATGATGATGATGATGATATATATATATACTGAACTACAAAAGAAAAGCTGCACTGTAAAAGGTTATTTGTTTCCCCACACAATATTGAGATTATATGGATTTTATCACATTTCTAGGTAATTTGACATCAGGAAGATGTCACTGACCCACAACACCACTCTCTTTTGAAAACACAAGGTTTGCATGTAGGGTTCGAACTTGCTCAATTTTTGTGAACATGGTAATGCTTGCGAATGCATCTTTATGGAAAGCATTATGCATGTGAAAAATGTTGGCTCATTAGGTATAAAAGGCACCCAAATTTACCAGTCTGCCATTTGTTTCCTGAATATAACAAGCATGCCAAGACTGATACGAAATCAGAAGGAGTAAGCCATCAGACGTCTCCATGCTGGTCAATGTCTATTAGTCATTGCTAATGACTTGAACTGCAGTATTCGAACAAGTGAGCGGCTGAGAGAATGATACAATGCCACAAACTGCATTGATGACCATCCACACAGTGGCTGACTGAGGGTTACAACAGCACGTCAAGATTGCCGATTGCAACCTGCACTGACAGCACTTGCGGGATTGATTCCAGAGGGCAATGGAATCAGCTAGCCAGACCATAGTGACTCACCACAGACCCAATTTGTGCAGAGACAGTATGCCACAGGCTGAGATCTTTCAATCTGTTTTGTGGATGTCCAGCTAGGGGCTCCATCCTTACATCATCATCAATGGGCACATCTGCAGTGGGGTCCAAAACATCAGAACTGGCGATAATCAGCAGTGGAGGACTGTAGTCTTCTCTGATGAAAGTCGATATTGCATTTCTGTGGCAGATGGCAGAGCTAGGGTTTGGAGAAGAAGTGAAAGTCATGCTGATGGCTGTGTAGTGGAGAGAGACTCATGGGGAGGACAAAGCAGCATGGTGTGGGGCAGGATTGCACTCACCCAGAAACTTGGACTGGTGATCTTCCAAAGCATCAGCCAAGGCCAGGGCAATGGAGTAACCACTGCTCACTACATCAACCAAGTGTTGAGGCTTCACATTTTGTCACACTTTACTCGTCATCGGAATCATGTGTTCCAACATGACAACACCCATTCCTATACTGCCAAGTTTACAACAGACTTCTTCCAACAGCATAACATCTAGACACTGCCATGCCCTGCCCTAAGACTGGACTTGAACCCCATAGAACACCTGTGGGATGCACTTCAAAGAAGACTAAATGACATCTGTCCAAGGCTGATGACTGCGGCACAGCTCACTGTGTGGATTGTTTTCCCAATAGCCTTCATCAATCGTTTGGTGCATTCAATGTACAGAAGATACATGGTGGTAATTAATGCTAATGGTGGTCACATGAGACATTGAGTTCATCTTTTTGAATCCAGGACACGTCATCATCACGTGACACCATGTGATATCAAACATGTTTCAGGAAATGGCGTTTTATCATTAGGAAAGAACAGTTTCTTAATTAGCACTCTTCAATCAATGCTATGGCAGCCTGTTAATAAAACGATTTCTATTTAGTGTGTGTGGAATTTCTTTTGTGGTTCAGTTTATTTATATATATATATACATACATATATAATATATATATATATATATATATATATATATTGTTGTACTTGGGGATGGTCATATTGCCAGTTTAGCCAATAAAAACACACGCACTGTATATTTGGTGTTAATTTGCTTCAGCTTTATATTACATTAATCTTAATCTTATTTCGGCCAGAGTTCTTTCGTCACACTTCTGTGACCTCATCAGTGGTCCTTTGTTTCCTTCTTTCTTATGTGTGTCTCACCTTGCTAAATATCAGCCATTTTGTATTTTGTATTCCTATTGTATGTGTCTACGCATGCGTGTCTTTCAATGTGTCTGTGTCTTTTGTAAGTGCATGTGTGTATGGGGAGTGTCTGTATCACCTATATACTCTGTTAATACGTGTTCGTTTGTATTTGTTTTTATTTATTTATTTGTTCATGTGTGTGTGCGTGTGTTTTTTTTGTTGTTTTTTTGTTGTTTTTTTTGTTTTTTGTGTTTAATTAAATTTTGTTAACGTATGTAGTATTTAATTCCATTTGTTTATCTATGTATTGTATTATACTTTGTTCATATTATTATTGGTTTATGGGTAACATGTTGTCACATGCTGTGGTTTGTGGTTTGTTAGTGGTGTGTGTTAGTGTTCCATTCTAGTTTCCTATTCAGGCTAGGTTTCTCTTCTATTATGTGTGTAGCTTCAGTAATTTGTCTAAGTGCTGCATCACTGCTATGTGTAGATAAGATTTTAATTTCTATGTTGTTGATTGAGCCTCTATGTTCTTGCTCAGCGTGCTGGTACAGAACTGATGAGTTCTTCCCTTCCTTAAGTTCCCTCCAATGTTCGTTTGCCCACTCCCCTATGCTCCTTGCTGTTTCGCCTACATATGTCATTGTCTTATTTCTGCATCGTCCCTCTGTACATCTTATACTATAGACCACATTTCTGGTTTTGCAGTTCGTTTGTGGGCTAAATCTACATACGATACAGTTCCTATCAATGCAGGGGGTTCTACTGAAAGGGTATGTTCTACTGATAAGGGATTTAATAGGGTTGCCTGGCCTTTCAACAACCTTAATTCTTAGCTTAAGTTTGTCTAGGGCCCTTCTAAAGCGGTACGCCAGTTCGCCTCTAGGGGTGGTGTCGACGAACATGACGCTCTGGTACTTGTGGCTATCGTACCATGAGCTTGCCTTCCCTATTTTCTTCTTAGTCCTTTCTATGGTGTTCCATGATTTGCTCCTATAGAGTGGGCAAATCCCATTCCTATCGTTGCGTTTGATTGTTTCAAACTTCTTCATAGCTCCTTTGTATACTCTGATCCTTTCTTTATGGCTGTAACCTGAGAACTGCATGCGGTGGACGAAATGTTGTATATGTCTCTTTAATTCTGTAGGGTCGCACATGCAGGAGACATTTCGCATTACTCTGATGAGGTCTGCCATCAATATGTTGAATTTGGCATTGTCTGCAATAGCCGAGTTCCGGTGGATCAGGTATTTGGAGGCCATAGGTTTTGTATAGTGTGAATGGAGGATTCTGGTTTTATTGTTCTTAGTTTCTAGCCAGAGTTCAGTATCTAATACAGGTAATCTATGGTTAGGGTGTTTAGTAGGGTAGTCTATCGTAACTTTAATACTCTGGTGGATGGAGTTAGCTATTTGCTGGATGCTCTCCATAGTCTTAGTTTCTATTTCTATTTCAGGGGTACTCTCTTGTGGGGGTGTCATTACCACTAAGTTGATATCATCGACATATTGAGAGTACACATTCACGAGTATGGAGTTCTGTGTCAGGCGTTCCTTAAGCCTTCTGTCCCACCATACCATGAAGAGATTGGCCACATCACCGGCGATACTAACACCGATGGCTGCCCCCTCGTCCTGGGCGTATAATTTGTTGTTAAATTTAAAGGTGTGGCCTTTTAGGGTGACCTTTATACTAGCTCCTAGTGCATGTGCGATCATTTTCTTTACCTGGTGGATGTTAGTGGGGGTCCGTATGGCTCTGGTCCATCCACTCCATCTCTCTATAGGGGTCTTCCTAGCCATAGAGGTAATTGTGGGTGGTCTACCTCTTAGACGTCTACTAGGGCAGAAATCTCTAAGGTCGTATCTATCTAGATATATATCGTCATATGTCAATCTAAGTAGGAGGCCCAGGTCTTCTGTGTTGACTTTTTGGAACTACTTCGCTCTCGTTGATCATCTCCACGCACTTTTCCACTGCAAAATCCACGTCGATAGATGGGTATAGTGATACCACATCCATGCTACCCACTATACACCCTGTCAGGTTGCAAGTGTTGTTGCAGTCGTTGTTGCAGTCGTTGATCCTGCTGAGGAGATCTTCCGTGCTGTCACAGACATCAGGTGACATCTGGATTATGGGGCGTATGATCATTGATATATATATATAATCATTTATATATGATCATTTATATATATATATATAAACACACACAAACATGCATATATATACACAGATATATAGAATCATACACACACACACACATATATATGTAAATATCATCATTATCATCATCATCATCTGATGTCCATTTTCCATGCATGGGTCAGATAGAATTTATCTACAGCCAGATGCCCTTTCTGCAGCATGGAGATATTTCCCACAACCAGAAGACTAGTAACAAATAACATTGCTTATATGACACAAACACACAAATACACACACACACACACACACACACATATGTGATGAGCTTGTTTTCTTTTCCCTCCACCACATCCACTCCCAATGTTTTGGTTGGCCTAGGGTATAGTAGAAGACACTTGCATAGGGCTGTTAAGGGGGACTGAAACCAAGACCTCACGGTTGTGAAGCAAGTTTCTTAACAACATAGCCATGCCTGCATCTGTGTGTGTTTGTATACACACACAAGTGTGTGTGTGTGTATATATATATATATATATATATATAGGCATTCACACACACATACATATACACATTGCATATGCTTACATGCATGCACACACATATGAATATATGAAAAAAATATATATATATTGACACATACGTAAATGTTGAGCAATGAGAATAGGTGCTCAACACTACATTGGACTTTAAAAGTCCACACACACCTATATTTATAAATATATACTCATATATGTAAAATGGCAGGGTATAATTTGAGGGATATCTGGCTGCTATTTTTGTTGGCACATGTATGTTTCAGTATATTAAAAAAAACAGGCTTTCAATTCCACCAATGATAATCTGTTATGTTTGCCAACAGTGTCTTACAGTGCTGGTACAAAGTCTGTGCATATCTGCTTAGGGTCAGTAATCATATCATGATCCCAGTTAAACATAAATTGTATTACAGCATTATACCTCTGCCACTGAAACCCAGAAAACAGTTCCTAATTCAATCATTTGTAAGGCTGAACTCTGAATATCTAATCCTATCTTCATTTCTAATTACAACTTCAGAATTTCCCCAGCTACAGCTTGTGTTGACATAAATCAATTTATTTATGCTACACTTGAGTAGATAAGTTATTTCAGAATACCGATACATAATGAGTGGGTGCAAAGAAATCTTTATGCTTTTTGACTTCCAGCAGGAAACAGTCTTTGCATCCAGCCAAGCAACAACTTTAAGAAGTCTTGAAACTTAAGAATACAGGATCTTGACATTTCACCTATTGCTTGACCACTGAAAAATCGAATACTTGAGCGACATAAAAGTGGGTTTCCAGACCCATTCCTAATTATGTACATTGCTCTTATTTTGTTTCAGTTTATTGATATTGCAAAAGCCTAATAATAAAAGAGAAAGATAAATAAAGAAGGTCAAAACCCATTTGCAGAATTCCCCTTAGCTACAGCTCCATAATCATCAGAATTCCCTTGGCTACAGCTTGTGCTCACCATAATCAATTTATTTATACTTTGCTTCAACAAGTTAACTAAGTTATTCAAGAATACTAATAGATAACAAGCTGGCACATAGAAATTTCTACAGCTCTAGCGAGAAACAATCTTTGCATGCAGCCAATAACTGAGAAACAACAGTGCCAGCATTATTTATGTGTTGGAAATTGCAGCAGTAATTGGGTCTTTTTGTAAACTTTTCCACTTGGCCGATTATGCAAAGAGGCACTACCATGAAATTGACTGCCTTCTAGAGTTTTAAAATTGTGGAGAGAGGCATGGGAAAGAAATAATAATAATAATAATCACAATAATAATAATAAAAACAACATCAAGAAGAAGAACAACAAAAATACAAAAGAGAAAAACCTCTATCAATACATCCAGTTACGTGTTGTATTTAGTTTAATACATTCAATAAAATTTCATAAGAGTATTGGAGAGAATTTCTTGATTTAATATTGATTTTTATTAGCACAGTTTCTGCATAAGTGTTTCAAGATATATGTGTCTATAAACACATACACACACACATACACACTCATATATATATATATATATATATATATATATATATATATATATATATATATAAACGTACATATATGAGTATGCATGAGTGTGTCTATGCATACACACACATACAAACATATATATACATATATATACATATGTACATACACGTGTGTCTATACATGTAAATATTTACACACACACACACATATGTATGTATACATACATGCATATACACATATATATGTAGACACATGTGTATACATATGTGCATATATATGTTTGCATAGATCACGTTTACACATGTGAAAATATGCATATGTATGTCTATATACTCATATCAATATAAACATACGTAAGTTTCTACACATGGACTATTCACACACCCATATAAACTTATGTAATTTAATATTTTCTTGTTTTCACTCAAGATTTTTAGCTGTCTCTTTCGTTTTTCAAAACATACTGGAAAGTAAATGAAATAAAAAGAAAACCTACCAAAAAATAATAAAGTGTTAGAAAAAAATAACAAAGTAAATAAACAGACAAGTATTAGAAAATACAGTTAAAGTGTTTAGCTTTCATTAGTAAATCAGTATTTGAATTTAAGTCAAAATTTGAGCAATGCAAGAAAGAAGATATGTTATATTGTCAAGTTTAAAAAAATCTGGTGAAGTAACTACAGTGTTATGGTAGTAAAAAGCCCCTTCGGTCATAAATAGGCATGAGATTGCACTTAGAAAGTTACCCTCTGAGGCACAAATCCAGGCAAGGTTGTTTATGGAAGACCAGCAGTCACCCATGCATACCTCCCCTCTCCACACCACTGATGTTATCCAAGGGAAAGGCAAAGACCGATACAGTTTGGCACCAATGACATTGCAACTCATTTCTACAGCTGAGTGAACTGGAGCATTGTGAAAAAAAGTGTCTTGCTCAAGAACACAACACGCAGCCTGGTCAAAGTATCAAACACACTACCTCATGATTGTGAGCCCGGCACTCTAACCACTGAGCCACGTGCCTTCACTGTTATGGTAGTACAACATACATAATGACAGAGTGAGAGAGAGAGAGTGGGGGTGAGAGAGAGAGACAGTTCCTCTTGAAGCAATTGTCATCAGGTCCTAACTCTTATAGTATGTAGATATAAGATGCTTTGTGTTTCAATTTGGCTGAATCAATGATTGAGCTATGGAATGGATGGCTATGCCATTTTTAAAGTGGAGAATGTCAATGCGAAATTTAGGATTTAGCCATTACAGTTCTCATTTTTTTTTTTTATGTAAGTTGGTTAAGAGAAGAGATCATACTTATGACACTTGCAGGTCTTCCTTCAGTAGTGATCCTGATACAGAGCAAAGATCTGCAGGGAAAATGCAGGTGGAGAGGAAACTGAGTTTGAGCTGAATGCTACTAGGATCAGGTGGAGGTCTTGAAGTAGATGGTGTATGGGTGGCCTACTAGCTAGAGGTAGTAGAGATTTCAGTGATAGAGATATAATTGTTTCACTGAATGAAATAAGAAACTATCTCAAAACACGTTCACAGGTGACATTCCAAATGTGAATATTCTTTTTAATATTTTGAAGGTATCCTAAGAATTTAGACTCACGCTTTGTGTCACTAGGTTGACTTTAAATGTTGCTGCTATGCTCACAGGCCACAACAATGGGATTTACATCCAAACCACTTAACTCATACAAAATCATGACTTTTCAGCATTGAACGAGTGCAATATGTCCTTTCTCTTTCCGCTCTTGCTCTTCAGTGTTATTATTTTCATTTGATATAAGAAGCCTGGCAAGCATATGTGGGTGAAACTAAATTGTTAGCTCAACATGCAGGCTATGTTTACACAAATCTTTATATTGGGCATGTCATCCTAAACGTTAAGGATTCTAATTGTCATATTTCTATTTGCGAAAAATGACTGGGTCGTACTGCTAGAAGGTATTCTATATCCAATTTGCAAGTAAAATAACTACAGAAACATCATCATCAACATCCTCATTTAATGTCTGTTTTCCATGCTGGCATGGGTTTGCCAGTTTGACAGGAGCTGGCACATTAGAAGATTGTACCAAGCTCTACTGTCTGCTTTGACATGTTTTCTATAGCTGGATGACCTGCCTAAAGCCAACCACTTTAGAGAGTGTACTGGATGCTCATTATGTTGCACCAGCAGCTGTGAGGTCACCAAGTAGCTGGCAAGACAAGACTTCTTGACTGAATGGGGGAGTAGTAGTGGGAACAGAAAAAAGGTTTTCTTGCAGCAGAGAAGAAACATAGTTGCATCAGGTGGAGAGTGGGAAAGTAGAGAAGAGAAAGAAAAGATAGTGAAGATGAGATGGTGGAGCGGGGGGGGGGGGTGGCATGCCTTAAGTTACAGGATGGTGTATACAGTGAAGTGAACTAGGGGCTGGAGAGGGTGAGAAGATGAGTTCATGAGATTGCAGAAGAAGAGTGGGAGATGAAGGGTGGATGTGGTGAGTAGGCACAGATAGAGGGAAGGAGTGTTAGGAGAGGATATGTTGTGGGAAACAGATTTGACAGGGACAAATTGTGTGCAGGTAGGTTTGTGAGAGTGAATGGAAGATAGAGAGGAGGGGCGGGGAAGACAGTGGATGGTGAGCATGGGTAGAGAGAAGAGGGAGGTGTTGTAAAGATGGGTTGTTGGGGGAGAGAATTTATCAGCCAGTTTCTGTGAATAGCTTTGTAGGTTGAATGTTAAAATGAACAGATTCTAAAACAAACGATAATCTAAGATTTAAAAAAAAATGGTAAAATAGGCAAAACTAAGAGTAATATTTCTAGAATTCCTTCCAGTATTTAGTTTAGCTCATATGATATCAATAATATAAAAGTGTGCTGAAAGCTAAGGTCTTCACAATTTGAGTGAATAAACAAATTCTTCTTCATTTCTTTCTTTTCATGCTTCCTCCAATCTACATTTTCTCTGAGTGGCATGTCTCCCAATTCCATACTTGCCACGGATGTTTATAGAGATTGACATTTTGGATTCCGGTCAGAGACAATATAACTTTCTTCAGAGTGAGTAACTTTACGGAATTAACCCTGTTAAACTCTCTGGAGTCTAAATAATACACACACACACACATATATATATGCATATACATAACTATATCTGTGCATATCCTCATCGTCATTGTTTAACGTCCGCTTTCCATGTTGGATGCTTTGACTGAGGACTGGCAAGCCAGAAGACTGCACCAGGCTCCAATCTGATCTGGCAAAGTTTCTACAGCTGGATGCCCTTCCTAATGCCAACCACTCCGAGAGTGAAGTGGGTGCTTTTACATGCCACCGGCACGAGGGCCAGTCAAGTGTTACTGACATCGGCCATGCTCAAATGGTGCTTTTTACATGCCACCTGCACGAGGGCCAGTCAAGTGTTACTGACATCAACCACACTCAAATGGTGCTTTTAACATTCCACTGGCATGGATGCCAATCAGGCGGTACTGTCATCGGCCACAACACTAATTTCACTTGTCTCAACAGGTCTTCGCAAGCGTAGTTTATTGTCCAATGGTTGAAGGGTACTCTTAAATGGGCTGGTTATACAGCACTGGCATAGCCAACGGTTGTGGTCTCACTTGGCTTGCTGGGTTTTCTCAAGCACAGCACATCTCCAAAGGTCTCGGTCACTTGTCATTGCCTCGGTAAGGTCCAATGTTCAAAGGTCATGCTTCACCACCTCATCTCAGGTCTTCCTGGGTCTACCTTTTCCACAGGTTCCCTCAACTGCTAAGGTGTGACACTTTTTCACACAGCTGTCCTTATCCGTTTGCAACACATGACCATACCAGCAGAGTCATCTCTCTTGCACATAACATCTGATACTTCTTAAGTCCAACTTTTCTCTCAGGGTGCTTACACTCTGTTGTGTATGCACACTGACATTACACATCCAGCGGAGCATACTGACTTCATTCCTTGCAAGCTTATGCATGTCCTCAGCAGTCACGGCCCATGTTTCACTGCCATGTAGCATGGCTGTTCGCACACGTGTCATACAGTCTACCTTTTACTCTGAGCGAGAGTCCCTATGTCACCAGCAGAAGTAGGAGCTCTCTGAACTTTGCCCAGGCTATTCTTATTCTAGCAGCTACACTTTCAGAGCATCCACCCCCGCTACTGACTTGGCCACCAAGCTAATAGAAGCTATCAACTACTTGTAGTTTTTCGCCCTGGAATGTGATGGAAGCTGTTCTCTGCACATTTTCAGTGTTTATTGCTCCAGAGCATTTGCCACACACAAAAACTATCTTCCCAGTTAGCTTTCCTTTGATATTTCTGCACCTCTTATGTGTCCATAGCTTACATACACATACATATATACACATACATATATACATATACATGCATATATAAGAGAGGGTTTGAAAGGTACTGGTATCTAGAAGATCCAAAGAGTGTCAGGCAATACTAAGCAAGTGTTATGGACAGACCGTAGTTAGATTCTTAGTTCAATAATGATACAAGTAAGGAGTCTATTGCGGGTCATGTATATATATTTTAGACAGAATGAGATAACAAAGTGAAGGCTGTGAGGAGTTTTGAGGACATCTATAATATTCTGTCTAATATACACACACACACACATACATACATATATATATAAATATGTATACATATATATATTCATATATATATATATACATGTATATAATATATATGTATATATATATATATTCATATATATATATATACATGTATATAATATATATGTATATATATATATATGTATACATATATATATTCATATATATACATGTATATAATATATATGTATATATATATATATATGTATACATATATATATTCATATATATACATGTATATAATATATATGTATATATATATATATATATATATATATATATATATATATATATATATACACACACACACACATATATATTCTATATAGAGATAAGCAGCACTGGGCGGGCTGCCAACTTGTAAGGTAAAACTGTAGCATTGTAAAGAAAACGGAAAAACATGAAAAGAATTTCCAGAACAGATATTGAAATATGATAGACAGAAACTCATACATTCCATGTCAGGTCTGTATTTGCCAGTATCCATTGCTGTAAAGAAATTTCTTTAAAATGTTTAGACATTGGAAAACTTAGCAAAACTTATGAAAATGAACCTTTGTTAGCAAATATAACCTCCATACTGTTTGCAAAGCTCATCACCTTTAGCAACACTAACCTTTGTAAGGGAGACTAAGTTTTATGAGCAAAATTAACCTTTAATTACAATACTGACATTCATTAGTGAAACAAGCCTTAACCCTTTAGTATTCACATTACTGTGTCAAATGTAATGTTTATAGGGCATTCAGCCATAGAATAGACAATGGAGTTTGGTGAGGCCCATGGCCTTAACAGTTCCAGTCAAATTCTTCAACCCATGCCAGCAGGGAAAATGATAATGATGATGATTGTTTTCAACTAATCATTTATCATCTCATGTTGACATTTGAATGATGTGATTGTATATTTTCAAAATGACATTGTAGGGTAGATGTGAGAAGTATGATCTGGGCAGGATATGGCCAGATTAAATGCTAAAGAGTTAAATTAGTCAAGCAGAGAAAAAATAACCTCATGGAGCTTTATTTCAAAGCATATACTAATTATGTACATCACTCCAGATATTTATTTCTAACCCTATTCTGTATTAGTACTCCACTAATTTTTAGCAACACATTTACTTTGTACCATTATGTGAATCAGTTGTGCCAAGGTACATATTTCTTTTAATATACATTCTTTTGCTACATAAGCTTGGCATCAATGAAAAGAAGTCAGCAGATCCTGGTGAACTGTTAAATAACAGTGAAAGCAGTGCAGTTTAATATTCTATGCCACTGAAAAAGCCTTTATTGGAGCTAATTTCACAGCAATGAAAAGTGGAATGGCTGCAGATTTACCAGGGTGCCAAGGACTCTTTCCCATCCCATTTATGAAAAAACCGGACATTATAATGTGGTGTGAAAGAAAGAAAGTGGTGAATCTAATCAAGTTAATGGTTCCTCATGAAGAGAACATGGACGCCAGTCGGGCTCAAAAGATTGACCATTATGTAAAACTCCTGGAGGAATGTGAAGACGCAGGCTGGAAAGTGGAGCATTTTCCAATTGAAGTCAGATGTAGATGATTTGTTGGAGACAGTGTGAGGCGACTGTTGCTATCATCAGGTCTAACACATTGTAAAGTAAAACTACCATAAACAATATCCAAACTACAGTGGAAAAGGTTAGCCACTAGATTTAGTTAAAAGAAGACAATGAGCAATGGCTAGAAGTATATTGAGCTTTATTTGATAACCAGTTGATCTAGCAAGTGGGGCCTCATATCAGTGAGGGGGCCGGTGTGCAATGATGCTGTCAAGAGGTAGGCCCCAAAATGGCATGCACTCTTCTGATGACCCCCTACACTTGCTGGCTTCTGGTATGTGGAGCTTTCGACTGGTAGCACTTGCATGTGCAAGTTGTTTGCAAAACATCTATGTATGTGTAGATAGTTATTCACAAAGTCTTATTCATCAAGTTAATAGCTGTTGATGTTGTTGCTAAAGCTCACCTCATCTCTGCTGAAACATAGCTACAACTAATGGTATTCCAGTAGGGACCATCCCGCCATTTAGTACTACTCCATTATCCAGTGTAGCTATGCATGTTTCCTTTCTTTCTTTTAAGACAAAATAGTGTGATTTGAGAGGGACTTGACTATCGCTTTCAGGTTGAGCAACTGTATACAAGCTCCCTCAATAGCTCATAATCAATTTAGTTTAACCATATCCGGCCCAAATATTCTTATTTTATGTTCAAACTGGCGAGATTTGGCCTCTCGCACCTACTCACATCATCAAAATCTCAAAGCTATGAGATAATGCTTGATTAATTCAAAATGATGTGAATAAATAAGCTTTACATTTAATAGAATAATCTGAATGCTAAAGGGTTAATAATGTTAAGCAAACCAAAGTAGTTAACTTTATTAACGAATCAGTTTAGTTTACTTCATCATCACCACTACCTTCTTCCTCATCAATATTATCACCTTCCTTGCCACCAGGCAAACAAGGGTTTTTCAATGTTGGTAGTTATTGTAAAACACAACTGAGAAACATCTAACCACAGTTAGTCTTCTTTAATATTAGCTAGCCTCTTCATACAATTAAAATTTAGCCACCTGCCCTAATGCTGTCATATCTTCCATATCACACAAATGCATACATACAAACACCTAAGAATCCTTTCTGCTATAAGCAAAAGGTCTGAAATTTTCAGAGAAAGGGCTAGTTGAATACATTGACCCCAGTGCTCAATTGGTACTTATTTTATTGACTGCAAAAGATGACGGACAAAGTTGACCTGAGTGGAATTTTAACTCAGAACATAAATATGGATGAAATGCTACTAAGCATTTTGTCTGATATGCTAATGATTCAACAACCTTGCTGCCTTAATACAAACACCTGATAATAAACACATTTTCAGTAACAAAGACAGAATAAGAGGTCTTGATTCAGTTCTATATTTAAGAGATGAGGAATTATGTACATTATTTACATTAGACGGATATTTTTCCTCATTTTGTTTGTTGTTAATACAACATTTCAGCTGATATACTCTCCAGCCATCATCAGGTGTCTTGGGGAAATTTCAAACCTGGGTTCTCATTCCTAAGATATTTTTTGATGTTATTATTATTATTATTGTTATTGTTCAGGTCACTGCTTGGAATCAAACTCGGAATCTTGAGGTTAGTAGCCCGCGCTCTTAACCACTATGCCATATGCCTGTGGGCAAGACACCTGAAGAAGGCTGGAGGGTATATCAGCCAAAACGTTGTGTTAACAAACAAGATGAGGACAAATATTCGCCGAATGTAAATAATGTAAATGAGGTCTTGATTTTTGTACACGTAACAGAAGTTAAAATTGGTGAGGGGTGGGGAACTTAGTGGTTTTTGTTGTGATGGTTTATCCTCTGGTCAGTCCTAAATTGAGCAGACCTATGATTAAAAGCCCTCTGACCACATTATCTAATGTGTTCTTCCTATTTCTAAGATAGCAGGATATGATTTGAAGTTATTTTGCTGCTCTTTCTATTTTAGCTCATATGATTTCAATAATACAAAATTGTTGCTGAAAACCTCAACAATTTGAGAGAATAAATTCTTTTTCTTTTCTTTCTTTAATATTTCCTTCACTCCTAATTTCATTCCTACCACAGATGATGACGATGATGATGTTTATGACGACGATTTTGATGCTGACAGAGCAATACTGCTTCAGTTAGTGGCAAGCAGCCAAATGAGATAGCAGCAGTTAACATCAATAAATGCTGCTCAGAATAGACTAACTGATAAAGAGACAAGTTATTATTTGTTCCGTACATTAAAGTTCCAATAGCATGTAGATTAACGACATGTATTGTCCTTAAACAGTGATACATTAATGGCCATATTGATGAGCCCAGGATAGCAATTCAAGTGTACATAGTATCTATCTAGAGATTACTAGCTAGAAACAAACATGGGATTAAACTTCTAAGAGTTCATTGATGCAAATACTCTAGTTAATATTTATTGATTTTAGTGTTACGTCGATTTCTTTTCCTCTCTTTATTATTATGGGTTGCAGAACTGAGTAAATTTGGATGAATATATGAAACACTGGTGGGATGACACTCCACCTATATACACTAACTCTACCTAAACAAAGCAAGCAATACATGCAGTTCTTCCTTCTTGGGACCCTATGGCATTTCTATATTGCTTATGTGAGATGTGTGGCTTAGTCGTTATGGTATTCAGACTGTAAGGTCATGAGTTTGATTCCTGGTGGTGCATTGCATCCTTGAGCAAGACACTTTATTTCACACGATTCCAGTCCACTCAGTAGTACCTGAATTTCAAAGGACCAGTCTTGTCACATTCTGTGTCACATTGAATCTCCCTGAGAACTACATCAGGGGTACACATGTCTGTGGAATGCTCAGCCACATGTACATTAGTTTCATGAGCAGGTCGTTTCATTGACTAGATCTTCTGGATTCCTCGTTGTTGTAACCGACAGAGTACCAGAACGTTATCTTGCTGTTGTTAACAAAATGTGCCTATTTACCAACCTTTAACATTGCTATACCAATATAAGTTTACTATGATTTTAATGTAAATGATATCAGACATAAGTGTAGGCATTGTGTGGACAGATACATGTATGGCTGAAGATAATATAGTTGTATGTTAATGCTAAGGGAAATAACTCTGAGTGAGTCATTGTGATAGCATTAGTGTTTCTCTACTTTCATAACAACCAATGTTAATTCTTCTTTAAGTTTGAAAGCTGAGTCAACGCAAAAAATCTCCCTGAGTACACGTGTCTGTGGAGTGCTCAGCCACATGCATGTTAATTTCATGAGCAGGCTGTTTTGTTGATCAGATCAACTGGAACCTTCATTGTCATGCCCGATAGTGTGCCAGTTTAGTTAGTAAAATCAATAAAAGTACTACAGTGAACTTGTCCTGCTGAGTGGAAAATCCAATATTTTGGACAGAAACCTTCTTCAGGAAAAAAGCTGAAAGGAGAGAAATTAATGAGAGACATCAGGGCTTTAAATCTTCTAAATTGCTGTCAGTTTTTTAACAAAATTCTCTTTTAAACATTTTCTCTGAAGAGGGACTGTGTCCAAAACATTGGATTTTCCACTTCTCATGCCAAGTTCACAATATT
Organism: Octopus bimaculoides; assembly: GCF_046866305.1. NCBI lineage: Eukaryota > Metazoa > Mollusca > Cephalopoda > Octopoda > Octopodidae > Octopus > Octopus bimaculoides. The sequence continues at coordinate 104,905,374 of NC_142928.1, forward strand.
CTTTACATATGTGTGTGTGTTACAGTCTCCTTGCCTTGACATGGCATGACAGTCATAAGTGAGTGTCATCAACATACAAGTAGTGTCTTTTGTTTCCAATATCCTGTGAAAAGATGTCTGGTATTGGGGTAATATTACCTAACCCAGGAACAGGTGAGGGTTGGCAACAGGAAGAGCATCTGGCTGTAAAAAAATATCCAACTCAACAAATTTCGTCCGACCCATGCAAGTATGGAAAAGTCGACATTAAAATGATGATGATGATGTTGACTACCTTATTGCTCTGTAGAACCATTGCACATCTACTGTGTGCTTTCACAAATGAAGAAGCTATGGAAGTGATGTATTTCATCGTTCCAGCTGTATATAATAGCTCAACTACCATAACAACAATGGCTACTCCTGAGATCCAACATTTATGATTCATATTGTTGAAGACATGAGCAATGAAGTGTTATAGAGACATTTTGAGTGCACATTTTCCCAGTATTTTTCTCTCTTTTACTTGATTCAGTCATTAGACTGCAGCCTCGAGGACTTTTATTTGAACTAATTGATCTGAGTACTTATTTTCTTTTTAAGCCTGGTACTTATTCTATTGGTCTCTTTTTGCTGAACTGCTAAGTCACAGGGATGTAAACACATTAACACCAGTTGACAGTTGGTGGTGGGGAACAAACACTGATACAAAGATACACACATGATATTATGTAGTTCCAGGTGGTATGTTGTCTCTTTGACCAAAGCACTTCATCTCAAATTGCTCCAGTGTACTCTGTTGAAAATAAGTACCAGTTTAGTGCAGTGTTGTTGCAACCTTCTTTTCCTGCAGCTGTCACATCAACAAGGAAAGGACTAAAAGAGTGACTAATCAACACAATCTTCACATTCAACATCCCTTTAAATACCACATACAATTAAATTGAAAAGAATTGTGAGATAGGCAGCTTCTCATCACAACAAAGAAACACTACAGAAATACAAAGCTGATGATGTTTTAAAGACTGCATAAGACTGAAGGCAATTCCAAAAACAAGTAATATGAGATGGAATGCTGAGTTAAAGTAAACACCAATAGAGAAACAAGAATTTGTTGAGATGATTACTAGCAATGAAACAGTGAGGTATCCTCCATTAGAATTTATTTAGCAAAGATTACTGAAAAGAAGGAGAAAGTTTGAAAATCTATTTAAACAAATGAAGTAATGAGAGACATGGTATGTTAAAAAATGAAGTAAAACAGTATGTATGATCAAAGTATGGTGTCAATGGAGAATATAGAGTAACAGTGGAATAATATAATGCAGGTAACGTACTATCGTGGTAGTGAGTGTGAAGGTTATATAGAGCTGCTTTTCTGAACAGATGCTCATACTAAGGAATATGAACAGAATAAAAATTTATCCAAAATAAACCTATCATCAGGCTAGCCAGAGACAGAGATCAGGGAGGCAAAGCAATTAGAGAGATGAGAGAAAAAAAAAATCTAAGTAAGCTACTGTAGCTTTTTAGATATGAAGCAATGCATAGTGGTTAGTTGATCTATAACAACATACAACTGAAAGAGAGAAAACCAGTATTACTGTTAAAGAAGATACACTACAGGGATAGTGTTTTATGAATGAACATCTTGAGATAAAGAAAGGAAACAAACAAACAAACAAACACACACACAAAAAAACAATAAAATGTTTATTTGTAGGTTTCCTGTTTAGTGACTTTTCACTACTTAGAAAGTATCCAACCAGACAAAACAATAAAAATACAACAATGAAGCTTCAATTCTTCATAAACCAACTTACACACAATGAGACAGAATAGCCACCTTCTGATAAAAACTCACCAAATTGTACTGTATGGAACTTTGAACATATGTCTTCCTTAACGATTCTCTCCTCATTCTTTTCCTTCACACACACACACACACACACACACACACACACACACACACACACAATCTTTCAGCACATTAAATAGTGAATAACCATGCAGCAATAGCAGGTTAACGTTCTTTGTAAAAGCAATGACACGAATGGTGACATTAATACTTTTTTCTTTTTTCATTTCCTTTCTTTGGCTACAGTTTTTATTGTGGTTCTATGAATGCTTTTATAATAATTTCTTCTCTTACCTGATGCTGTGCTGACTGTCATTTGATGGAAACCTTTAGAGACTGGCTTTCCATTAAAACAGCTGATTGCTTATCCCCTTAGCAGAGAGATATAATACCGATAAGCATAAAATGCTGGGAAATGTTTTCAATGACACTTATTTTCCTTTTCCATGTGCAAATGCTGTTTGTTATTTAAGATATTATGTGGCTGGTAAATGGAATTGCTATTACACTTAATGCACATCTAAGTGACAAACATATAAGCTATATAATAAAGCTCTGTTGAAGTAGGAGATTCCTAGAGAGAAAGAATCTTGTCTGAATGCTTTTGCATTCATTTGAAGAAAAAAGGTGAGGGTGGAGAGGGAGGTGATGCTTGTCAGAGAATTTACTGGAAGGTAGGTGAGGGTGGTGAGAATGGACGGTGTGAATGGGCCTGCTCTCAGCATGCCTCTGTAGGCTTGGAGAACACAGCAACACAGCTAGAAAGCACTTGCCTTCAGCAATCAGGGGTTCTTTTAATAAGTCCTAGGTGGCAGTCCCCACTTTCCTACTGGGACATTTCATTTCATACCTTTTGTATATTGTTCTTTTCTGTGCATGCAATTTTTTCCTATCAGAATTGATTCTGTGTAAAACCTCCATTGTTTTTATATGTCCTTCTTATATCTTCTCATTTATCACCCATGTGACAAATAAAAAAAATCTTTATCAATATTATTATTATTATCATTATTATTAGCATGCTGGACAAAATACTATGCATAATTCCTCTTGGTTTTACATTCTGAGTTCAAATTCTGCTGAGGTCAACATTGTATTTCATCCTTTCAGGGTTGATAGATTAAGTACCAGTTGAATGCTGGGATTGATGTAATTGACTAGCCCCCTCCCCAAAAATGTCAAGCCTATAATAGAAATTATTATTATTATTATTGTTCAGTAGTTTTATTTTTATAACGTGCTTTCACTTCACTACCGAACGCAGCTCTGTGTGCCTTAGGTATGTGCTGTGGTTTGCTGTGATGCTCATATGGTTACTGTATTGAAAGTGTTTTGCGTAGGATGTGTGCAGTGCCCAGTAGTGCAATTTTCTGTATGTTATATATTTGTGAGTCCTGGTGTTTTTGTTATGTATTTGTCTGTATTATTATTGCTTTTGTTATTGCTACTATATTTTCCTTTTTTTATTATTTATTTCTGCTTAACATTTGGGCGACGAATTTTCAGTTGTTAGCAGACCATTTGCTTCTGGACAGAACAGCTGTTAATAAAACTCTGGTATGAAAACCAACTTTGACAAATTGAATTTATAGCCAGTATGCAAAAGTTTAAATTGTAAACACTTTCCTTATATAAAACAATAAAACTCACATTGGAAATCTTTATAAAAGCATTGCAGTTTTGTTATTGTTTAAATGGGATAGTGGCAATAAACAAGCAAGTTTAGTTAAATTGCAAATAAGTACATATTAAACTGATGTATATCTGTACTTTACTAAACTTGCTGAGATTAGACAAGCTAGGTTCCTGTAACAAGCATATGAAACTTTAAGTTGTATGAGGCCAGATCAAATTGTTTTTAAATAATATCATATGTAACTCCTACTAAATGTCTTACTAATCATGTTGAATGCCTCTTCCTTTTGTTTGTCCACTCATTCGTACGAGCATGTGTGTGGCTGTGTGTTAAAAAGCTTGCTTCCTAATCACATAGTTTAGGGTTCAGTCCCACTGCATGGCACCTTGGGCAAGTGTCTTCTACTACAGTACTGGACCAACCAAAGTCTTGTGAATGGATCTGGTAAACAGAAACTGAAAGAATCCCATCATATATATATATATATATGTGTGTGTGTGGCATATATATATATATATATATATATATATATATATATATATATATATATATATATATACATGCCAGTATCAATAACACATGCACTGGTTCGATTCCAATCCTTTATTATTAGTCAGTTGGTTAAATATCTATCCAACTAACCAACTGATAATAATAAAGGAATGGAATTGAACCAGTGCAAATGTTATTAATACTGGCACAATGACTCACCCTCGACACAACAAAATACTTGTTGGTACTTCATTTAACTATTGAATTAAATTTAATATTTGTTTAACTTTGAGGTGACCACTTCCGGTTTAGAAAAATCAGTAATCTGGGAAGGTTTTTGGAATAAAAGGTTCTGGAAAATCAATGTTGTATTTGTATTACAAGACAGTAGGTTAAAACACTAATATTTAGTGAGGGATAGATTGGTAGAATTAGTAGTGTGTTAGATAAAATATATTGTGGTATGTTTGGTTCAGTTTTGTCTTTCATAACTTTTCTGGATCAATAAATTAAGTACAGCTAATCCGTTAGCATTCAGATTATTCTGTCAAACGTAATGCTTATGTCTTCACATAATTTCGAATTAATCATGCAAAATTTCACAGCTTTGAAATTTTGATGATGTGATTGTTTATTTTTAAAACGACACTGTAGGGTAGGTGTGAAAGGCCAGATATGACCAGTTTGAAGATAAAACAGGTAAAATATTTTGGCTACAATGGGCCAGTTTAAATGCTAGAGGGTTAAATACTGTATTTGGCATTATCAACTGTATCCTTGAAGGTAATGTTCCAGCATGGCAACAGTCCTATAACTGAAATTGATAAAAGTCTTTTGTTCCAGCTTTCACACCAAACCTTCAAGTGACTGTAAGAAACAGAACTCATTTCTAGGCTAAGCTATGGCCATAGCAACTACTTTAACTTGCTTTGGAAACCAATTTTGTCAGAAGAAAAATAGTTCAGTTCAGCAAGCTCAAAGGTTATATCATATTAAATCACAACACAGCAAAGATTTTGGCAGGCTGTAGAAAACATATGTGGAAGGGATAACAAGGTGAAGGCAGAAGTCTGTTAGATTAATTTTTCCAAAGGTGGTTCCAAACATATCACCACATCAGAACTATGACATGTCAACTAGAGAAGTGGAAGAAATGGTCAAGATAAATACGATATAACATTCATCATTCTCTATCATTTTCTGAAGGTTGTAGAAACTCATTGCTTTCAATGAAAACATAGGTTTGTGAGGATAAAATTAATTGCATAATTCAAACTATATGTGAAATCTCAACACAAGAATTTTTATTTTTTTCCTGGGATGTAGGATTTGTTCGATTTATTGGTGCGTTATGTAAATATATTGTTGTTTTACTCTTAATATATTTTGCAACTTTGTGTATATATTTATGTCTAACTAAATATGAGAGAGAGAGAGAGAGATAGAGTGAATGAAAGTGAGAGAAAAAATGGAAGAGAAAGAGAGAGGGGGGGAGATGAAAAGTGAGCAAAAGAGAAAAAGAGAGAGAGAAATGAATGAGTGAAAAAAGAAAACACACACGCACATACACACAAACACACACATACACACACAAAGGGAATATTTTTGTTGAGATATCGAAGATATAGTTAAATTCTCCAAATCATATTATCATCACATAAAATAGAATACAAAACCATATAAAATACATTGCTAAAATATGGGATAGCAAGTAGTTGAATATGAAAGATAAAGGAAATAGGAAAAGAAAACACACACGCACACATAATCAAAATATGATACTACCCACAAATACTTCACAAATACTACTGACCTTTGGTCTCATAAAAACATTTTTTTTTAATTGCCATCTGATAACAACTTTATAGTTAGTAAAGAGAAGTATTGATAAGCAAACAAAATCTAAATGGTATACCAGAGAACTTTGCAATACAATTGCAGCACTGATTATTAAACATAATAATGCTTGCATATAAGTATATATATATAAGTGTGTGTATGTATGTGTGATTGAGAGATTATATTGATAACTGAGAATATCTATGTATGCAGGTATATATAGGTCTTATAGATATCAGTATGTGTGTGTGAGTGCAATAAGTATGCGTGTGTAATGTTGATGGCTTGCTCTTGTAAACTCTGTTCAGATAAGAACAGAATTGGTAATTGGGTACACAGATATACATCTTTATTTAGGGTGTAGATGGTAGACAATGTGTGAATGTGCAGGCTTGCTTGTGTATGTGTGTGCATGTACATTGTAAATGTATGTCTGTATGTGGCAAAAAGAAAATCAGTTCCACTGAAAAATCTGCAGGCCATGATCTCTGATTTATGAAGAATGCCAAATGAAGCAAAGCTATTTAGATAATCTGCTGCAAGTGGATGGGATGGAAGTGAAAGGATATGAAGAAAAACTGGCAGAAAGTTCAATTTCTGGATTGATTTGAATCAATGTAAAACACTCTGCATTCTACGACAATCTACAGAAAAGGCATATCTGATGAAAAGTAGGCAGGCTGGCTGGCTGAATATGTGTGAAGTAGAGATTTTATAGTATGTTAGCCTAATAGTCAAACTGCAGGAGAGGAAGTGAATATAGCAAAAGAAAAAGAAAAAAACCCACATAAATGCATTATCGATAATCATTTGAGCAAATCAGGAAGACACTACACAACCACTA